>NC_080710.1:35177385-35260961 GCF_019097595.1 Hemibagrus wyckioides | reverse complement strand
CTGGTTCGGGTTGCATTGTCTGCTCTAGCCTGGCCTGGCCTGGCCTGGCCTGGCCCTGGCCTGGCCTGGCCTGGCCTGGCCTGGCCTGGCCTGGCCTGGCCTGGCCTGGCCTGGCCTGGCCTGGCCTGGCCTGGCCTGGCCTGGCCTGGCCTGGCTGGCCTGGCTCTGGCTCTGGCCTGGCCTGGCCTGGCCTGGCCTGGCCTGGCCTGGCCTGGCCTGGCCTGGCCTGGCCTGGCCTGGCCTGGCCTGGCCTGGCCTGGCCTGGCCTGGCCTGGCCTGGCCTGGCCTGGCCTGGCCTGGCCTGGCCTGGCCTGGCCTGGCCTGGCCTGGCCTGGCCTGGCCTGGCCTGGCCTGGCCTGGCCTGGCCTGGCCTGGCCTGGCCTGGCCTGGCCTGGCCTGGCCTGGCCTGGCCTGGCCTGGCACAGCCTGGCCTGGCCTGGCCTGGCCTGGCCTGGCCTGGCCTGGCCTGGCCTGGCCTGGCCTGGCCTGGCACTGGCCTGGCCTGGCCTGGCCTGGCCTGGCCTGGCCTGGCACAGCCTGGCCTGGCCTGGCCTGGCCTGGCACAGCACAGCACAGCCTGGCCTGGCCTGGCCTGGCCTGGCCTGGCCTGGCCTGGCACAGCACAGCACAGCACAGCCTGGCCTGGCACAGCACAGCACAGCCTGGCACAGCACAGCCTGGCACAGCACAGCACAGCACAGCACAGCACAGCACAGCACAGCTGGCACAGCACAGCTGGCACAGCACAGCCTGGCACAGCTGGCACAGCACAGCACAGCACAGCACAGCACAGCACAGCACAGCACAGCACAGAGCCTGGCCTGGCACAGCTGGCCTGGCCTGGCCTGAGCTGGCCCTAGCACAGCCTGGCCTGGCCTAGCCTGGCCTGGCCTAGCCTGGCCTGGCCTAGCCTGGCCTAGCCTGGCACAGCCTGGCCTGGCCTGGCCTGGCCTGGCCTGGCCTAGCCTGGCCTGGCCTGGCCTGGCCTGGCCTGGCCTGGCCTGGCCTGGCCTGGCCTGGCCTGGCCTGGCCTGGCCTGGCCTGGCCTGGCCTGGCCTGGCCTGGCCTGGCCTGGCCTGGCTGGCCTGGCCTGGCCTGGCCTGGCCTGGCCTGGCCTGGCCTGGCCTGGCCTGGCCTGGCCTGGCCTGGCCTGGCCTGGCCTGGCCTGGCCTGGCCTGGCCTGGCCTGGCCTGGCCTGGCCTGGCCTGGCCTGGCCTGGCCTGGCCTGGCCTGGCACAGCCTGGCCTGGCCTGGCCTGGCCTGGCCTGGCCTGGCCTGGCCTGGCCTGGCCTGGCCTGGCCTGGCCTGGCCTGGCCTGGCCTGGCCTGGCCTGGCCTGGCCTGGCACAGCACAGCCTGGCCTGGCCTGGCCTGGCACTGCACAGCAGCCTGGCCTGGCCTGGCCTGGCCTGGCCTGGCCTGGCCTGGCCTGGCCTGGCCTGGCCTGGCCTGGCCTGGCCTGGCCTGGCCTGGCCTGGCCTGGCCTGGCCTGGCCTGGCCTGGCCTGGCACTGGCCTGGCCTGGCACAGGCTGGCCTGGCCTGGCCTGGCCTAGGCCTGGCCTAGCCTGGCCTGGCCTGGCCTGGCCTGGCCTGGCCTGGCCTGGCCTGGCCTGGCCTGGCCTGGCCTGGCCTGGCCTGGCCTGGCCTGGCCTGGCCTGGCACAGCACAGCCTGGCCTGGCCTGGCCTGGCCTGGCCTGGCCTGGCCTGGCCTGGCCTGGCCTGGCCTGGCCTGGCCTGGCCTGGCCTGGCCTGGCCTGGCCTGGCCTGGCACAGCCTGGCCTGGCCTGGCCTGGCCTGGCCTGGCCTGGCCTGGCCTGGCCTGGCCTGGCCTGGCCTGGCCTGGCCTGGCCTGGCCTGGCCTGGCCTGGCCTGGCCTGGCCTGGCCTGGCCTGGCCTGGCCTGGCCTGGCCTGGCCTGGCCTGGCCTGGCCTGGCCTGGCCTGGCCTGGCCTGGCCTGGCCTGGCCTGGCCTGGCCTGGCCTGGCCTGGCCTGGCCTGGCCTGGCCTGGCCTGGCCTGGCCTGGCCTGGCCTGGCCTGGCCTGGCCTGGCCTGGCCTGGCCTGGCCTGGCCTGGCCTGGCCTGGCCTGGCCTGGCCTGGCCTGGCCTGGCCTGGCCTGGCCTGGCCTGGCCTGGCCTGGCCTGGCCTGGCCTGGCCTGGCCTGGCCTGGCCTGGCCCTGGCCTGGCCTGGCCTGGCCTGGCCTGGCCTGGCCTGGCCTGGCCTGGCCTGGCCTGGCCTGGCCTGGCCTGGCCTGGCCTGCACAGCACAGCTGGCACAGCCTGGCCTGGCCTGGCCTGGCCTGGCCTGGCCTGGCCTGGCCTGGCCTGGCCTGGCCTGGCCTGGCCTGGCCTGGCCTGGCCTGGCCTGGCCTGGCCTGGCCTGGCCTGGCCTGGCCTGGCCTGGCCTGGCCTGGCCTGGCCTGGCCTGGCCTGGCCTGGCCTGGCCTGTACAGCCTGGCCTGGCCTGGCCTGGCCTGGCCTGGCCTGGCCTGGCCTGGCCTGGCCTGGCCTGGCCTGGCCTGGCCTGGCCTGGCCTGGCCTGGCCTGGCCTGGCCTGGCCTGGCCTGGCCTGGCCTGGCCTGGCCTGGCCTGGCCTGGCCTGGCCTGGCCTGGCTGGCCTGGCCTGGCCTGGCCTGGCCTGGCCTGGCCTGGCCTGGCCTGGCCTGGCCTGGCCTGGCCTGGCCTGGCCTGGCCTGGCCTGGCCTGGCCTGGCCTGGCCTGGCCTGGCCTGGCCTGGCCTGGCCTGGCCTGGCCTGGCCTGGCCTGGCCTGGCCTGGCCTGGCCTGGCCTGGCCTGGCCTGGCCTGGCCTGGCCTGGCCTGGCCTGGCCTGGCCTGGCCTGGCCTGGCCTGGCCTGGCCTGGCCTGGCCTGGCCTGGCCTGGCCTGGCCTGGCCTGGCCTGGCCCTGGCCTGGCCTGGCCTGGCCTGGCCTGGCCTGGCCTGGCCTGGCCTGGCCTGGCCTGGCCTGGCCTGGCCTGGCCTGGCCTGGCCTGGCCTGGCCTGGCCTGGCCTGGCCTGGCCTGGCCTGGCCTGGCCTGGCCTGGCCTGGCCTGGCCTGGCCTGGCCTGGCCTGGCCTGGCCTGGCCTGGCCTGGCCTGGCCTGGCCTGGCCTGGCCTGGCCTGGCCTGGCCTGGCCTGGCCTGGCCTGGCCTGGCCTGGCCTGGCCTGGCCTGGCCTGGCCTGGCCTGGCCTGGCCTGGCACAGCCTGGCCTGGCCTGGCCTGGCCTGGCCTGGCCTGGCCTGGCCTGGCCTGGCCTGGCCTGGCCTGGCCTGGCCTGGCCTGGCCTGGCCTGGCCTGGCCTGGCCTGGCCTGGCCTGGCCTGGCCTGGCCTGGCCTGGCCTGGCCTGGCCTGGCCTGGCCTGGCCTGGCCTGGCCTGGCCTGGCCTGGCCTGGCCTGGCCTGGCCTGGCCTGGCCTGGCCTGGCCTGGCCTGGCCTGGCCTGGCCTGGCCTGGCCTGGCCACAGCCTGGCCTGGCCTGGCCTGGCCTGGCCTGGCCTGGCCTGGCCTGGCCTGGCCTGGCCTGGCCTGGCCTGGCCTGGCCTGGCCTGGCCTGGCCTGGCCTGGCCTGGCCTGGCCTGGCCTGGCCTGGCCTGGCCTGGCCTGGCCTGGCCTGGCCTGGCCTGGCCTGGCCTGGCCTGGCCTGGCCTGGCCTGGCCTGGCCTGGCCTGGCCTGGCCTGGCCTGGCCTGGCCTGGCCTGGCCTGGCCTGGCCTGGCCTGGCCTGGCCTGGCCTGGCCTGGCCTGGCCTGGCCTGGCCTGGCCTGGCCTGGCCTGGCCTGGCCTGGCCTGGCCTGGCCTGGCCTGGCCTGGCCTGGCCTGGCCTGGCCTGGCCTGGCCTGGCCTGGCCTGGCCTGGCCTGGCCTGGCCTGGCCTGGCCTGGCCTGGCCTGGCCTGGCCTGGCCTGGCCTGGCCTGGCCTGGCCTGGCACAGCCTGGCCTGGCCTGGCCTGGCCTGGCCTGGCCTGGCCTGGCCTGGCCTGGCCTGGCCTGGCCTGGCCTGGCCTGGCCTGGCCTGGCCTGGCCTGGCCTGGCCTGGCCTGGCCTGGCCTGGCCTGGCCTGGCCTGGCCTGGCCTGGCCTGGCCTGGCACAGGCCTGGCCTGGCCTGGCCTGGCCTGGCCTGGCCTGGCCTGGCCTGGCCTAGCCTGGCCTGGCCTGGCCTGGCCTGGCCTGGCCTGGCCTGGCCTGGCCTGGCCTGGCCTGGCCTGGCCTGGCCTAGCCTGGCCTGGCCTGGCCTGGCCTGGCCTGGCCTAGCCTGGCCTGGCCTGGCCTGGCCTGGCCTGGCCTGGCCTGGCCTGGCCTGGCCTGGCCTGCCTGGCCTGGCCTGGCCTGGCCTGGCCTGGCCTGGCCTGGCCTGGCCTGGCCTGGCCTGGCCTGGCCTGGCCTGGCCTGGCCTGGCCTGGCCTGGCCTGGCCTGGCCTGGCCTGGCCTGGCCTGGCCTGGCCTGGCCTGGCCTGGCCTGGCCTGGCCTGGCCTGGCCTGGCCTGGCCTGGCCTGGCCTGGCCTGGCCTGGCCTGGCCTGGCCTGGCCTGGCCTGGCCTGGCCTGGCCTGGCCTGGCCTGGCCTGGCCTGGCCTGGCCTGGCCTGGCCTGGCCTGGCCTGGCCTGGCCTGGCCTGGCCTGGCCTGGCCTGGCCTGGCCTGGCCTGGCCTGGCCTGGCCTGGCCTGGCCTGGCCTGGCCTGGCCTGGCCTGGCCTGGCCTGGCCTGGCCTGGCCTGGCCTGGCCTGGCCTGGCCTGGCCTGGCCTGGCCTGGCCTGGCCTGGCCTGGCCTGGCCTGGCCTGGCCTGGCCTGGCCTGGCCTGGCCTGGCCTGGCCTGGCCTGGCCTGGCCTGGCCTGGCCTGGCCTGGCCTGGCCTGGCCTGGCCTGGCCTGGCCTGCCTGGCCTGGCCTGGCCCTGGCCTGGCCTGGCCTGGCCTGGCCTGGCCTGGCCTGGCCTGGCCTGGCCTGGCCTGGCCTGGCCTGGCCTGGCCTGGCCTGGCCTGGCCTGGCCTGGCCTGGCCTGGCCTGGCCTGGCCTGGCCTGCCTGGCCTGGCCTGGCCTGGCCTGGCCTGGCCTGGCCTGGCCTGGCCTGGCCTGGCCTGGCCTGGCCTGGCCTGGCCTGGCCTGGCCTGGCCTGGCCTGGCCTGGCCTGGCCTGGCCTGGCCTGGCCTGGCCTGGCCTGGCCTGGCCTGGCCTGGCCTGGCCTGGCCTGGCCTGGCCTGGCCTGGCCTGGCCTGGCCTGGCCTGGCCTGGCCTGGCCTGGCCTGGCCTGGCCTGGCCTGGCCTGGCCTGGCCTGGCCTGGCCTGGCCTGGCCTGGCCTGGCCTGGCCTGGCCTGGCCTGGCCTGGCCTGGCCTGGCCTGGCCTGGCCTGGCCTGGCCTGGCCTGGCCTGGCCTGGCCTGGCCTGGCCTGGCCTGGCCTGGCCTGGCCTGGCCTGGCCTGGCCTGGCCTGGCCTGGCCTGGCCTGGCCTGGCCTGGCCTGGCCTGGCCTGGCCTGGCCTGGCCTGGCCTGGCCTGGCCTGGCCTGGCCTGGCCTGGCCTGGCCTGGCCTGGCCTGGCCTGGCCTGGCCTGGCCTGGCCTGGCCTGGCCTGGCCTGGCCTGGCCTGGCCTGGCCTGGCCTGGCCTGGCCTGGCCTGGCCTGGCCTGGCCTGGCCTGGCCTGGCCTGGCCTGGCCTGGCCTGGCCTGGCCTGGCCTGGCCTGGCCTGGCCTGGCCTGGCCTGGCCTGGCCTGGCCTGGCCTGGCCTGGCCTGGCCTGGCCTGGCCTGGCCTGGCCTGGCCTGGCCTGGCCTGGCCTGGCCTGGCCTGGCCTGGCCTGGCCTGGCCTGGCCTGGCCTGGCCTGGCCTGGCCTGGCCTGGCCTGGCCTGGCCTGGCCTGGCCTGGCCTGGCCTGGCCTGGCCTGGCCTGGCCTGGCCTGGCCTGGCCTGGCCTGGCCTGGCCTGGCCTGGCCTGGCCTGGCCTGGCCTGGCCTGGCCTGGCCTGGCCTGGCCTGGCCTGGCTGGCCTGGCCTGGCCTGGCCTGGCCTGGCCTGGCCTGGCCTGGCCTGGCCTGGCCTGGCCTGGCCTGGCCTGGCCTGGCCTGGCTGGCCTGGCCTGGCCTGGCCTGGCCTGGCCTGGCCTGGCCTGGCCTGGCCTGGCCTGGCCTGGCCTGGCCTGGCCTGGCCTGGCCTGGCCTGGCCTGGCCTGGCCTGGCCTGGCCTGGCCTGGCCTGGCCTGGCCTGGCCTGGCCTGGCCTGGCCTGGCCTGGCCTGGCCTGGCCTGGCCTGGCCTGGCCTGGCCTGGCCTGGCCTGGCCTGGCCTGGCCTGGCCTGGCCTGGCCTGGCCTGGCCTGGCCTGGCCTGGCCTGGCCTGGCCTGGCCTGGCCTGGCCTGGCCTGGCCTGGCCTGGCCTGGCCTGGCCTGGCCTGGCCTGGCCTGGCCTGGCCTGGCCTGGCCTGGCCTGGCCTGGCCTGGCCTGGCCTGGCCTGGCCTGGCCTGGCCTGGCCTGGCCTGGCCTGGCCTGGCCTGGCCTGGCCTGGCCTGGCCTGGCCTGGCCTGGCCTGGCCTGGCCTGGCCTGGCCTGGCCTGGCCTGGCCTGGCCTGGCCTGGCCTGGCCTGGCCTGGCCTGGCCTGGCCTGGCCTGGCCTGGCCTGGCCTGGCCTGGCCTGGCCTGGCCTGGCCTGGCCTGGCCTGGCCTGGCCTGGCCTGGCCTGGCCTGGCCTGGCCTGGCCTGGCCTGGCCTGGCCTGGCCTGGCCTGGCCTGGCCTGGCCTGGCCTGGCCTGGCCTGGCCTGGCCTGGCCTGGCCTGGCCTGGCCTGGCCTGGCCTGGCCTGGCCTGGCCTGGCCTGGCCTGGCCTGGCCTGGCCTGGCCTGGCCTGGCCTGGCCTGGCCTGGCCTGGCCTGGCCTGGCCTGGCCTGGCCTGGCCTGGCCTGGCCTGGCCTGGCCTGGCCTGGCCTGGCCTGGCCTGGCCTGGCCTGGCCTGGCCTGGCCTGGCCTAGCCTGGCCTGGCCTGGCCTGGCCTGGCCTGGCACAACCTGGCCTGACCTGACCTGGCCTACAGCCCCAGCCTAGCCTAACCTGGCCCTAACCTGACCTGACCTGACCTAGCCTGACCTGACCTAACCTAACCCTAACCCTTAACCCTATCCCTAACCCTAAAATTCTGTGATTCTCCATAAACTCTACACAAAATTTGTGATCTCCTCAGTGCCCTTTAAATTTCATATGAAAACAGCAGCAGACTTCGGCTCCTCCCCGTCTTTCAGCGTGTTCTTCAATCCACAGACCGCGGAGTGTGTGTGTGTGCGTGTGTGTGTGTGTGTGTGTGTGTGTGATCAGGAAGACTTGTTTTTGTATTTGACTTGTTCAGTACTCAAATGTTATACACATCTGTGCAATACAGAGGAATGCTGCAATAAGTTTACCATCCAACCCTGTTAGTCAAACCGGCTGAAAATTCTAGAATCTCCCCTGGATGCCACAGCAATAGATACTAATCAACCGTTAAATAACAAGAAAAGAAATTAAAAAAAAAATTTAAAAAGAAATTAGTCTACAGTATTTCACACCTCACAATGAATAGTCAATTTTATTACGGTTATTTTTCTCAAAAAAGACATTCTTGATGCCGTATGCAGCAAACTGCAATCTCTGGAGGACGCAGCATCTGAAATGATATGCAGTGAATATAGAAACACTGTATATGGGCGGGTCGCTGCCTCTGACTACTCCAATTATCCAATCAAAGGACGGGAAATTGCTGACGTAATCGTATGCCTGCTAGATGACCCCAGTGACGCCAACTCGAAATCTGATTGGTTAATGGAACAGTTTCATTGCCACTTATTTTAAGCTTATTTTAAGCAACCAAGAGAAAAGCTTTGAAATGTAGAGAACAGACTATTGGGAATAATTTAATACACATTCATGGAAAAATATATTAAAATGCAAGTCAGTGATTCAGATCACTGCTGTTTAGGCCAGCAGAGAAGGCCTTGCTGACCCTGATGGTCCGCCACTGCAGTTTTAAAAAATATGTTCATGTTCGACCCGACCTGAAAAGAACTATTATGACACCAGGGCCGACTCTAAGATTTTCATTTAAGGAAGGCTCAGCCCCCAATGAGGGTATAATAAAAAAATAAAATAAAAATATAGTTGCAAGCAATGATGATCAGGCCCAAGCAACGGCGCCATCACCCAGGCGCACCAGACAAAGTGGGCACAGTGGGTACATGCATTTAAAGGGGAAATACCAAAAGGACAAGAGTGACAATTTGGGTCTAATGAAAGTGATCACAGCAATGCACACTGATGGCAAAAAGAAACTGCCTCTCCCTCTGAACTATATAAGGACAAAAGTGACAGTTTGGGTGTAATGAAACAGATCATAGCAATGTCCAGTGATGTCAAAAGGGACAATGACTCTCCCTCTAAACTATATTACTATATCAGTTTATATATATATATATATATATATATATATAGAGAGAGAGAGAGAGAGAGAGAGAGAGAGAGAGAAAGTCACCCAGAAAAAATGTCTACTTTTTGTTTTCCTGAAGTGTCTATACATTTTTGGTTGACTCTGTATATATAAATTGTGAACATGAAACCATATTTAAAAAAATAAAAATAAAGGGAAAAGACATAGTCTAGTACTGCAGGTGTCAGGCCAAAACCATGTGTAGTCAATGGACTGATAAATGTAAAAATTTGTTGTGAGCCGTTTGAGCATCACAAAATCATGAAACTTAGCAAGCTTACTCACAACCAGTTCTTTCAACCAGTTCTTTCAACTAGTTAGTAAAATGTTTTGAAACATTAGAACTTCCCACTGTTAAGTTTCTTCTATTATGTCCTACCCATAGCAACATCATTCAACATATCACAAATTCCTTCACAGTTTCACATCAGCCATGTCCTGACATAATTCTGACTGATTTTCAACCAAATCAGGTGAAAGTAAGGGACAAAACAATAGATTTCTAAAAGTGACACACTTCTTAGTGCCAGTTGGTGGCTCTATGACTGAGACTCACAGTAGTCATGTCCGTGTGATCAACTTTCTTCTCTTAACATAAAGTTGAGGTTTGATGTACATCACTCAATATACACAGAAGTTATTAGCCACTTCCTGTTTCCTTTTATTAAGTTTAAGGGCTCCTCATGGCTGAACCATTTGAGATATCAAGAATCCCTTAACAATTTTAGATCCTCAGTGTCTCCAGATCATATTGGACCCTGTTGATCAAAATCATATAAATCACCTAGGAGGAGTATATCAAATTCCACTGGGTGTGTTTTTCAAACATCCCAAAATAACTGGCTTCCTGTTAAGCAGATCCCATGACAGGTGGATGAACGTCATTTAGCTGAATGAGATCTAAATGTTTACCGGATCTCATGCATATACGTGCAAGTGAATAGGAGCAAATATTTCTGGCAAATATTTCTGGCGAATATTTCTGGCAAAGTTCCAGGGGGCGCTGTGACAGCCCTGTGCCACGCCCGGGGACCAGCCACACTGGCCTTTCTCATAAACATTTACACTCTATATGTGAAATATTTTGGAACATTAGATCTTCCCACTCGTAAGATATGAGAAGATTCATTTTCTTCTATTCTGTTCTCATGTAAATCGTTGCCATAGTACCACGATTCAAGGTATCAGAAATTCCTTCACAGTTTGACATCAGCCATGTCCTGACATTATTCTGACTGATTTTGAACCAATCAGGTGAAAGTAAGGGAGAAAATATTAGAGATTTCCAAAAGTGACACACTTCCTGCTGCCAGTTGGTGGCGCTATGACCGAGACTCACAGTTGTCATATCTCTGTGATCAGCTTTCTATGCTTAACATAATCCTAAGGTTTCATGTAGATCACTTAATGTACACAGAAGTTATTAGCCACTTCCTGTTTCGTTTTATTCGCCATAAGTTTAAGGGCTTCTCACGGCTGAACCGTTTGAGATCAAAAATCCCTCATCGACTTACATTATCAATGTCTTGAGATCATATTAGCCTGGGTTTGGTGGCGGTTGTATCAATTCCCTAGGAGGAGTATTTCAAATCCCACATCAATTGGGTGTGTTTTGCAATAATTAAAAAAATAACTGACTTTCTGTGAATTAGACTTAATGACATGCAGTGAGAAAGTTGTTCAGCTCAATGAGATCTAAGTGTGGACCGGGTTTTACATAGATACGTGCAAGTGTTTATCAGCTATGCAGCAAGATTTTCCAGGGGGCGCTGTGACGGGTGTGTGCCATGCCCAGGGCCGAGCCACAGTGACGTCCTAATGGCCTCAGATTCCAACCTGTCTGCTGACTTTCATGAGTTTTTGACATGTTAAGACCCCCAAAAGTGCCCGGATGATTGAAAAAAAAAGAATAATCCTTAGAAGAACAAGAGGGTGCTCCGCACTGCTAGTGCTTGGGCCCTAATAAACCTTTGACTAACAGGGTATGATGGTAAACTTATTGCAGCATTCCACTGTATTGCATAGATGTGTATAACATTTGAGTACTGAACAAGCCAAGTATGAATCTTCCTGATCACACACACACACACACACACACTCACACACACACACACACTTGTCCCCTGATCCTCGCTCTGTGATGCCACAGTCTGCAGATTGAAGAACGTGCTGAAAGACGGGGAGGAGCCGAAGTCTGCCGCCATTTTCATAAGAAATTTAAAGGGGACTGAGGCGATCACGAATTTGTGTAGAGTTTATGGAGAATTGCAAAATTTTTAGGGGGGCTGAGTAGAAATGTTACGGGGACAAAAGCCCCCCCTAAAAATGGCCTAGCGACGCCCATGACTGTAATTCTAAATAACAGCAGTGCTGTAGCTACAGGGGCCTGGGCCCACTGAATATGGAGTTCTGGCCTATCGAGTTAAGCTCTGTTATAATGTAGCGTCACGGACGTGAATCTCAGAGCTAGAGTTAGATGAGCTTTTCTGGATAAAAAGTATCATTTTCTTAGATTTTTCTAAGAAAATGACAGATCGTTTTGCTATATAAGACCCTTTTTCCTCTTTTAACAGTTGAATAAACAAAGCTCTTTGTCTGCTTATGAGACGTAGATGGCAGAGTCTGGACATTACACACTTCCTGGTGTCCATGCTCACTAATCTTAACATGGTGAAAAGCACAACCCTGTTTAGTTTATGGTGTGTCATTATTGATGGGGAAAATTGTCCATAATGTATGATTTAGAAAATGTTGGGTCAGTGTAGCTGGTGTTTCATTAAAATGAACTTTAATGACAAAAGCACCAGTAAAACATAGCAATACAAATATCTCTACATTTATTAGCCTAGTTTCTGCAACCAATAGTGTTTCATTTTGTGATATTCTGTTAGAGTTGTGGCTGTGTGTGTGTGTGTGTGTGTGTGGCTGTGTGTATGTGAGCTACAGAAACAAGTGGTAAATGAACAATAGGTAGATCCATAGACTTGTAGATAATTGGTCACTTTTTACAGTTGTCATTTCTTTTAAGTTTCTTTTCAAACCCGTGCCCACCCTGTTTTACCCAGGCCCACCCACTGTTCTCAATCTGACTGTAATGTTTTCCTCAGTGTTAATTATACCTTATATAATAAAAATCTGTTGATGAAGAGTGTGTCATTGTGTCTCTCTACAGGTTGTGGAGGTGTGGTGTCTCAGATGAAGGCTGTGCTGCTCTGACTTCAGCTCTGAGATCAAACCCCTCACACCTGAGAGACCTGAATCTGTCTCAGAATAATCTAGGAGACTCAGGAGTGAAGAGTCTCTCTGCTCTACTGGAGAATCCTCACTGTAAACTGGAGAAACTGGGGTAAGATCATCTCTCTGAGAGTCACATGACTTGCTCCTCAGTAAGACACATGCTCTAATAGTGAGACTGAAGCAGAAGTTTTAGGTTCATCATCAATGTCCTGAGGAGGAAGATTTCTTTCCAGAGGTTTCTTTTCACTGCACACTGATGTTTTTCACAGACTCTGTAATGTGTCTGAAATTACTGTGAAATTTACTAAAACCTCTTAACTAATCACACAAACTGCAGCTGAGACAGAAACTAAATGTACTGTGTGATCTGCAGGGGTTATCTAAAAAAAAATCACAACCCAAAAAAAACAGCAAACGAGGAGTTTCCACAACCTGCATTGTTCTGTTCTTAAAGCTGAACTAGTGTTAATTCTGTCATTGAATGTTTGGTCAGTGCGTCTCCGTCTAGCTGCTCTCAACAGGGTTGCCAGATCTGTTTGGGTGTGTTACTGTGTGTCCCTCAGGTTGTGACAGATATCTACTGTCCTGCTAACATGCAGCTCTCCTTCATTTCTTCTAACAGAATAAACAGTTTGCCTGTGTTGGTCAGGACAGAGAACTGACCTTTTTACAGTCTGTTAGAAAGTGCAGCTCTCTCTCTCTCTCTCTCTCTCTCTCTCTCTCTCTCTCTCTAGAGAACAGTGACCACTGGAACTTTTCAGGGTCTTGAGTAGATCTTTTGGTGTTCTTCCACTATTTTAGTGGATCTCCTCACTATCCAGGTTACGTGACTGTAGGTAAGCCTGCAGCTCACAATCTACACTTAGTTCCTGGTTGATAGATGGACTTTGTAAGGTTTCTTCAGTAGCTTTATAGAAGCTACACAATGTCGTCTTTTTCTTTGGAGTGACAGAATGATTGTATGCTTTAATATGAGGATCTGCTGCTGCTGTGCATGAAGCCATGAACTTCTGTGACTCTATATTTCACATCGTGCTTAAAAACACAACACTGTCAGCAGTGAACTTCCAAAGAGAGTGTGATGGGTCAGTCGAGGTATAAAATAACTTGTGATGGTCACTTGTGATTTGGTTTATCATCTGTAAACTCAGTCCAGAAGAAGAATGAAAAATGTTAGAGCTTGACGAGACTGATGATTTCTGCTGCTCCAGATCAGTATTACAGATGATTATGCTTTATTAACTGTGGGAGGCAGAAATCATGATCTCTGTTAAAATATGATTAATGGTCAGCTGTTATGAACAGAAAAGGTTTATTCATGCTTACACTCAGAAGCTGGGGTCTTGTTGTCAGACTCTTCTGATATTTGAAGAAGTGCAGTTAGTTTTTATGAAGAATTGTATAAGAGTGAATTCAGGCTTGAAAAAGCGATTGATAAAGTTTTCCTTGATAATCTGCCTCAGGTAGCTGAAGAGGCTAATTTTGAGGTCAGTAAGGCTGTAACTTTGGAGGAACTGGAAAGAGCCGTCTCTGTGGAGTGTGGTAAAGGACCTGGAGCTGATGTGTTACTGGTTTACTTTTATAAATCTTTTACTGACTCTACTAGAGGGATTTAATGAAAGTTTAGCCAATGGACAGATGAGATTAAGCTGCTGGACACAGTTCTCACTTTGTGGTTAAAAAAATTCAGGAAGATGAATTTTTGATAATATTTCTGTTATCAGGGATATTTTGGATATCAGTAAGTCTTTAATTAGTGGTCAGAAATGTAAATTTGTTGAAAATATAAAAAAAATGTAAAAACATATATGCTACTAAAGTAACCTTGTTTAAAAGTGAAGCCATTGATGTGCCTGTTGTTTTCAGAGAGAAACTGTCTCATGATGTGTAATCATTTTAATGTTCATTAGAATAAACAGCTGATATTAAATACTCATGTTATACTGAATAATAAACTCATTTACAAATACTTTATCTTTAAAGTAAATCTTTTAACCCAAGATAAAAATCTGTTGATGAAGAGTGTGGCATTGTGTCTCTCTACAGGTTGAGGAGGTGTGGTGTCTCAGATGAAGGCTGTGCTGCTCTGACTTCAGCTCTGAGATCAAACCCCTCACACCTGAGAGACCTGAATCTAAACTGGAATAATCTAGGAGACTCAGGAAAGAAGATGCTCTCTGATCTTAAGGATGATAAACATTACAAACTACAGACTCTGTGGTGAGTAATGACCTTTTATTAAAAGTTCAACCTCATTATCATTAGTTTTTACATTTCTCTTCAGTTCCAATAAATATCAGATTATAGATTAGGAAATAAAAGCAGTTTTAGAAAATGTCACTATATTCTTTAAGTGAAATATTATACTGAATTTCTTTAACATTTGTCTTTAATGTTGTTTTGTGTTCAGTGTGTTGATTTAAAGTTCTTGTGAAAGCAGGGATTCAGACAGAGTCTAGATGTGACAGATGAGTGCATGAGAGTGATTGTAAATGAACATTGTGTCTTCTGTCATTCCTGTAAAATTCACCTCAGCTTCTTCTTAAAGTCTGCACTTTAATATAAATGTAGAACACCAGCTAAATGACACAGTAGTGTTGGTTATTTATAAAAGCTGCTGTGATTGGATAAGAGCAGTGATGTGAGGGAAATATCTGCTCATTATCCTGTTCCAAAGTTGTTTGTTCTAGCTAAATGTTAGAACACAGTTGTTAGTAAGAATGAAGAAATGTTGAATCATTGATTATAAACAGATGATGATGTTTCTCTCGGAGCAGAGATGATGTTGATAATGAAGTACCACAGTCCACTTTGTGCTGATTAATTCTCATCTTTTTCTTTTATATTCAGTGTGTAATGAATATCTGTGTGATGAAGAGTCCAGTTTTCCTGCATGTGGAGGAAGAGTTATGACACATTAAACTAAAATTCTACAGACATAAATGGACCAGAACTAACTGTTTATAATAAAGTTTTGATGGTTTATGTGATTTATCTGTTTAATATTTGTTCATTATTGTAATTGAATTGAATTCAATTTATTTGTATAGCACCTTTTACAATGGACATTGTCTCAAAGCAGCTTTACAAAAGAAGAGAAACAGAGAAAGGAGAAAAAAATATTAAATTAAATTATTAAACTATTTTATCCCTAATGAGAAGCCTGAGGTGACAGTGGTGAGGAAAAACTTCCTGTGATGAGCTGAGGAAGAAACCTTGAGAGGAACCAGGCTCAGACGAAAACCTCATCCTCATTTGAGTGACACTAGATGCTAAATAATGTAACTGGAACTGATTAATGTCCTTTCTACATCAGCAATCAAGGGCCCATGAGGTCAGTGTAGTTTTTGAGGTCATTATAGACACTAATTCCTTGCTGTTACAAGCTGACAGATGAAATGGCAGATCTGTGATGGTGTGAAAGTCCCCAAGTGGCTCTGTCCTTGGCTGTCTCCTGGTCACAGGCTGTCCACACAGATCCATCCACAGCATCAGTGGGCACCATCAAGTGACGAGACTTTGACCAGGGGTAGGGCAGTGGTCACACTGGAACTCAGAACACTGGGAGCTCAGGAGTGGGGTGTATAACTCGGCAGAGAAAGACAGAGAGAGAAAGAGAAAGATATTAAGTATGATTCTGATCATGTGATGTTTTAAGACAATGTAGATTATGTATAAAGTGCAGGCAGGGACTCCGGCAAGACTAGCTATGACATCATAACTAAAAGGGAGAGCCAGAAGGTCACAGACATGAAGGCTTCCTGGGACATAAAGCATCCAACCACTTCACAGTCAGCAAACCTGAGCGACTTGTGAGGGTGGTAAGATGACAGCATCCAACACATCCCAGTACACCAAACACTCTATGACCATGAACCTTCCAGATCTGCTCCTTTAATAAAAAAATATATATACAATGAAATCTTGACTAAACAAATGTGTCTTCAGTCTGGACTTAAACACTGAGACTGTGTCTGAATCCCAAACACTAATCTGAAGGCTGTTCCATAACTGTGGGGCTTTGTAAGGGAAAGCTCTGCCCCCCAGCCTTTGCCACTTGAAGTAGTACCAAATAACCTGCACCCTTTAATTGAAGTAGGTTCGGTGGATCATAAATAACTAAAAGATCTCTCAGGCACTGTGAAATGTGACTGGGAGCCAATGCAGTGTGGCTAAGATAGGAGTGATGTGTTCATATCTAGTTCTAGTTAGGACTCTAGCTGCTGTGTTCTGGACTAACTGGAGCTTGTTCCTGCTCCTACTGGAACATCCAGACAGTAAGACATTACAATAATCCAACCTAGAGGTAACAAAAGCATGAGCTAGTTTCTCTGCATCATGAAGTGACATCATATTTCTTATCTTAGCAATATTTCTGAGATGGAAGAAGGCTACCCGAGTGATATTATCTACATGAGCTTCGAATGAAAGACCAGAGTCAATAATCACACCAAGATCTTTTACTGCTGGACAAGATGAAACAGAAAGACCATCCACCGTTACTCTGTAATCAGAATGCTCACTTCTAACTGCCTGTGGTCCTAGTACAAGCACCTCTGTCCTGTCTGAGTTAAGCAGGAGGAAGTTAGTGGCCATCCAATGTCCTTTACACATTCTTCTATATTAATAAGCTGGTGTCTCTCATCTGACTTCGCTGAGACATATAGCTGTGTGTCATCGGCATAACAGTGGAAGCTAATACCATGTTTATGAATAATTGCACCAAGGGGTAGCATATATAGGGAGAAACGCAGTGGGCCTGGAACCACTAGTTTAAAAGATTTAGGTACATAGCCAGTGCTAAGGGAATAATTAATCATTTTTAGAAGGGGTTCGGTAGCTACTGGTAATATCTGTTTAAGGAAAAATGTGGGTAAAAGATCTAGAATGCAGGTCAAAAGTTTTGAAGATGAAATTAGTAAAATTAGATCAGGCTCTTGAAGGGGAGTAAAGCACTCTAAGCTCTGATCAGAAATAGTTATATTATGTACAGGATTATCTATCAAATAATTTGGTTTTAAATGAATAGTCTGAATTTTCTGCCTGATATAAATTTTTCTAATAAAACAATTCATGAACTCATTGCTGCTAAATGTAGATGGTGTGCACTTTTCTGCAGTGGTTTTACTCCTAGTTAGTTTTGCTACAGTACTAAATAAAAATTTAGGATTGTTTTTGTTTTCTTTTGCTATCATGACTGACGCTATGGGAACCCTTTGTCGAGGAAGTGTGTCTGAAGCTCATTGTGCACACACACCAATTCACTGGCTCGGATAGGACATGTGATGTAGGAACACATCCATTCAGCTTTTTTGTCTTTAGGAAGCGCTCTGTTGTATGAGTGTCGAATTTTAAGAGGTGTGTGCATCCATGTCCATGATTCCTTACGGAGGATGACACACTAGCTCTGTGTGTGGTTTGCTTGGGTGAGGAGCATGCCCGGTCGGCTCTCGAGGGAAACTCTGATCCTGTTTGACTGAGTGATGACTGTTTGCCACATGTCTGCGCCTCGTGGTTCAGGTCCTGCATCCACCGAGGTGGCAAGGCGGCTTAGATCATGGGGTTCGCAGATGGAGTTAGCAGAAGCGGAACATGAGACAGGTTCTTCCCTTTCTCTTGTCCTCTCCCCTGACTCTGTTGTCCACGTTTCAGCTTCAGGAGCCTGCTTTGCGATTTCTCCCATCGCGAAAGTGGATATTTCTCTGTCTGCGTCAGGTTCTGAGGAATTCGACGCGGGTGCAGCCAATGGCATTCGAGGAGCTTCTCGACGTCATCATGCTGTGGGGAAACTAAATTTAGATTGGAGCAGGAAGCTGGCGTCGTCCCTTCAAAGCTAGATGCCTGAATTTGGCGCCTTTTTTCTCTGGCTTCCACAGCTTATTCAACCATTATGGGGCTGGATGAGCATGGTTATGCTGCCATGCCTAAGGTGGAAGAGACGCTTGCGGGCTATCTCTCCCCTGCATCGACAACATGGAGGAAGCCAGTGCTCCCTTCTAAACCATGTAGGGCCACTTCAGCCCTTGTAGGGAAGGCCTACACAGCAGCGGGCCAAGCCGGTTCGTCCCTGCACACCATGGTGGTTTTGCAGGCACCATAGGCTGTTCAGTGGCACACAGACAGCACCGCAGAGTTTGCTTATATCAACCATCAGGGCAGTCTGCGCTCAAGCCCTCTGTTCAAGTTGGCGCAGCAGATCCTGCTTTCGGCAGAGACCAGACTCATCTCACTGAGAGCGATTTTCATAGCAGGGCACATAAATCGGGAGGCAGACTTTCTGTTGAGACAGGTGCTGAGGCCTGGGGAGTGGTGGCTCCACCCTCCAGTAGTGGAGAATGTCTGGCAGATTTACGGCCGAGAGGAAGTGGATCTGTTCGCCTCCGAGGAGTCGACACACTGTCCGCTAACCCCTCTGGGCCTGGATGCTCTGGTGCAGACCAGGCCGAGGCTGCATCTATACGCCTTTCCCCTGGGAGCTCTGCTCCCTCAAGTCCTAGCCATAGTGCACCATTAAGGGGTCCACCTTCTTCTAGTGACTCCCCGCTGGCCTGCTCAAGTTTGGTTCGCGGATCTCCCTCCTAGACGGTCTCCCTCCTAGACGGCGCTCATTGGGAGATTCCCGTCATGAAAGATCTCCTCTCTCAGGTGCAAGGGGTGAGGTTAATTTACCTTGGTCTAACATATAAACATTTATACTTTAAATGTATATTATACTGCTTTTAGTGATGTCATAGCCAGTCTTGCCAAAATCGTTGCCTGCACTTTTCAAATAATCTACAAAATCACAAGATTACAAGCATACCTAATACCCCCCACCCCCCTCTTTCTGTCGAGCTATAAGTCCCACTCCTAGCCATTAGTCACTTCTGGTGTGTCATGTCAGCTGATCTCAACCTGAAGTCTTGGTCAAAGATTCAGTTCAGTTTAATTCGCACTACCCCAGTGTCTGTAAAGGTTAGTCACCCAAATAGCTTAGAGTTATGTCTGTAACAGCAGGTTAGTTATACATTTGTAGCCCTAGTCTGTAGTCCTGTCTTCATCATCTCAATGTCGTCACCCTGCACTGGAGCACATATAACATTTCCCATAACCAGCTAACTGACATACAATATACATATCAAATAAAGCTAATATTTTACATTTTAGGCTACAGAAATGAAAAGTAATACATCCAATCATGGAAATAGACAGCTGAACTAAACAATGTCTCAGTTTGCATTATCAATAATATTTATTTTTTACCCTGGTTACATACAAACATGTAAATATGTTCCAGGACAGATGATGTGTAGGTGTTCAGGTCTCTGTGTCTGCCCAAACTGGACTGTGAAGCAAACATGCTCCACTTAGTTCTCTTAAAACCGGTGTTGTAGTACAGAGACTGTTCCCTTCGGCCACACATCCACTACCTCACTGTCTCACAGATGATTTCTTACATTTGATGAGCGGCATGCTCTTGGGTGGCATGAACAAAGAGAAGTGGTCATACTGCTCCAAATAGAGGAGGGGACTGTGTCTACCTCACCAATGTGTTCCACATTCTGGTGGGATTTTTGGAGTACAGTTGTCATGTTGAAGTGATTGAAATCTTATTATTTCTCCTTTATTACTTCTTAATTAGAATAATTGTGTGTGTGCCCATGTCCTGAATGCCAAAAGCCCAAGTGAGAATAGGCGAATTGTCAGCAAAGGAAAAGAATCTGAGACTATCATGGGCTACTACAAACTGGATATTTTTACAGTCATCTCTCCTTATCAGTGTGTTGGAGCGTGTAAACCCTTATTTAAAATAACAAAGAACTCCACATAGACTTATTTAAAATAACAGAGAATCCACACACATTATTATAATTTAGTAATGTACAGTCATAAGTGAACATTCATATTTAGACAGTTATACTTTAGGCAATTACATCTTATATCTTATAATGGCATAGGATTTGAGTATGCATGTGAGGAGCAGGTAATGAATTATATTGACTGTGTGTGTGTGTGTACATAAAAGCATTAAATTAATGTGATGTTTTTTCTTATGTTAAACCACAACATGTACACCATAGTGTTTATATAATTTACATCTGTGTTTTTAATGTGTGTGTCTGTGTGTGTGTGTGGGGGGGTCAGTTGGGGTGTGACACATATGTTAGAGAGTTCCGCTCTCTGCCGTAAAATCCATTTTCATCTTCTGCTTCTCCATGACTGTCTCCAGCTCCGTTGCCTTCCTGACATCCTGAGAGAAAAACAATCATTAATACATATAATTAGTGAGTGTTTGTGTGTGTGAGTATGTGTGTATGTACCTCCAGCAATGCTTTCTGTACAGCAACTTGGCTGTATACTCTCGCTCCTTCTTCAGGAATGACAGCACGAAGCTCTTCTTTATTTAGAGAGAAGAGCTGAGCTCCTGTTAACACACGAAGACACTGTACAGTCCTACACACACACACACACACACACACACACAGATATTAGTAAACTCATTATTAATCTGTATTCATTTATAAATGAAGAAGACCAAACGGTCCAGAGGAAGAATCCTGTGCCCTCGACCCGGCCACTAAATGGGAGGGTCATGTCGGGAAGAGCGTGAAAACCTGTGCCAATTCAAAAATGCTGACCAGGTGACCACTGTGGTGACCCCAAACAGGGAGCAGCCAAAAGAACAACGACAAGAACAGCATAGAAGAAAATCATTGTTTTAGATGATTCACACAAGCTACTAAAGGGAGGCGGTGTACAGACCCTTTTTTACTAGACCATTAAAATGAAAGCAAATTAGAGTGACACCAGTTAGATGGATTAAGGTTGTGTCTCACTGTGAGGACAGTATTCTTAGGGTGATAAAACTACTGGATTACTTTGTGCCAAGACCAAAAAGTTCAGATTTGTTCTCATTAGAGAACTGAAACTTTTTTTTAATTCCAATTCTTTCCTCATCATTGGTGTTTGTGGAGCAGCTTTGTGGAGTATCTACAGCTGCTTCCATCTGAGCTGAGGATCTCACCAGCATCTGAAGTTTCCTTCTCGTCCTCTTCATTGTTCTAGAGTTGCAGATATATCATTCTTTACATTCTTATATAATGGATTTAATGTCACTCTTCAGATTAAATGAAGATTGTGATATTTGTTTAACAAAATCCTGTAGTCTTCTTTTTATAGCGCCTATCTTCACAATACTGCATGTTCTCTAACGAGCTTTGGATTCTTCCATTATCTTTTATATTTACATTCAGGTCAATTCAAAGTCAGTTCAGTATAAGATCCCAATTTAATCAAGTTAATTAATTAAGTCCATTCACCTAATGTAGATGTGTTTTATGTTATCTGTTCACAGGTTGAACCTCATCACTTCCCTAAATTCCCACTCAGTTTGTGTTACTCCTCTGTTTTCCATCTATCCATTTTCTATACCTGCTTTATTCCTAATCAGGGTCACGGGGATCTGCTGGAGCCTATCCCAGTGCACATTGGGCAAAGAGCAGGGGTACACCCTGGACAGGTCACCAGTCTATCACAGGGCCACATATAGACAGACAACCACACACTATGGGCGATTTAGAATTACCAATCAACCTAATGTACATGTTTTTGGGCTGCTGGAGGAAACAGGAGTGAATGAATGAATCTTCTTTCAGCTGCTCCCTACATGTGTGAGGGGTCGCCACAGCAGACCAACTGGTCTGCACATCAACTTGGCACAGGTTTTATGCCAGATGCCCTTCCTGACACAACCCTCCCATTTTTATCTGGGCTTGGGACCAGCATGACATCTAGTGGCTGGGAATCGAACCCAGGCTTTCCGCATGATAGGCAAGAAACCTACCACTGAGCCACCAGTGCCCTTTATGGAGGAAACGGGAGTACCCAAAGTAAACCCACGTAGGCACGGGGAGAACATGCAAACTCCACACAGAAAAGCCCCTGTCTGTTCGAACCCGGGATTCAGACCCAGGACCTTCTTGCTGTGAGGCACCAGTGCTGACCACTAAGCCACTGTGCTGCTCTGCTTCTATTTTGTGATTTGTTTTTATCATTGTCCATGTGTGTTTTGTTGTCGTCTGAGTTGAACCGTGAACTGTGGAGGTGTGAGGTGAACGTGCGAACCACCAGCCTCCGTGCCCTCCTGCTGTATTATCTACTATCCTTAATTTAATTTTAGTCTGATTTATGGGTTGATTTATAGGTTTGGGTAATACAAAAAGAGAGAAAGAGTGTGTGTGTGTATGTGTGTGTGTGTGTTGTGTTTTTATAAACTCACTGCTCACTGAAGCCTTTCCCACGTAGCCAGGCCTCAACCTCTGCAGGAGGTGAGTTATAGTCCAGAGGAAGTGAGGTATCAGTAGAGCGATGGATGTGCAGTGGACGAGACAATCCTGCTTTCCCACTGGTCAGTCTCTGCAGAAGTTCATCGTTAACCTGCATCACTGAATGTAACAGGGAGAGACATTCAGTATTGTATTCATTATTCATTCAGTATTGTATTTATTATTCATTCAGTATCGTGTTGAAGTTTGCATTGTGGGTGTGTTAGGTGTATAATATGAGTCTGTGCCTTTCTCTGTATCCTCAGGCAGGTGTTGAGGTGGCAAGGCAATGCTGCGTGGTCGTGAGGTGCTGAGGTCAGAGGTCATGCCAAGGGAAGATGGCAGAGGCAGAGTGCTTGTCTTCTGCATCAGAGGTAGTGCTGGAGCCTGTGAGAAAGACGGACACGCTGCTGCGTCTAATGTTTAGTGTAACCCTGAAACACTTGAAACACTAGCTCTTATTGTCCTTCTTTGTTTTGTGTATTGGTGTATGTACATTAATAATAACACAGTTATTATTCTGATGGTGATCTACTGAAGCAGTGTTAATGTATTCACTGATAGAGACTTCAAAGCACTTTTGTACGTCGCTCTGGATAAAAACATCTTCCAAACATCAGAAATGTAAATGTAATGTAAATGTGTACATTCCTGTTAGATACTGCTAGAGTTTTATCAATGAGACTTTTAGACTCGTGGTATTTTTCTGTAACCCGACACCATTGATGTCTGCACTGATAGAGACTTCAAAGCACTTTTGTATGTAGCTCTGGATAAAGGCAGTAATCAATTAAATGACTGTAATTACAGGTCTGAGTCTTCTAGCATATGTCACTAACAGATTTGCATATCTTAATCCTGTTTTGTTTTGTTTTTTTTGTTTGGCATATTATTTTTGAATATTATTGGTCAAATCACTCTTGCTTTGTTCCAGTGGATGTGAATATACTATATCCTCAGTCAGACTGACCAGGCCATGCTAACACCTTCTGCTTCATCATTGTTCAGTATGATTGAAGTTGTTTTCCTGTTGGAAGGTAATGTTCTGCCCCAGTGAAAGGTTTTCTTTTAGGCATTCAGTTCATCTTGGTCTCCACCATGCCAAGTTTCCAGTCCCTGCTAATGAAATCATCCCCACAGTATGCTGCTACTGTAACGGAAGCTAGCAGTAGGTGCTGTGCAGGTAAACCTCACTCCCCTGATCTCAAAGGATGCACAGACGCTAGTGGCTGCAATCTTTAGCCTCCTTGTTAGGGTTAATACTTCAGCAATTAGAACAAATCTTTTATTTGTGAATAATTTTGCAAACTCTACAGCTGACAATGTTATGAGGTACTCCTGATATAAAACGTAACTCTACAATGTTTAGTCTAATGGCTGAAATTTCAGTAAAAAAATTAATTGTGGTTTTAGTTTCCACTTCATGCTACTTTGCTCGAATGTGTGTGTGTGTGTACCTTTGGTGGTTTTTTGGGCTCCAGGCTCTCTATGTGAGAAACAGGCTCCAGAATATTAAAGGGGACAAAACCAACTTCATTAAACCTGTTCCGACATTTCCACCATCGCTTAGATGACTCAATCACCTACATGAGAAAGAGAGAGAGATAGAAAGAGAGAGAGAGAGACAGTCAGACAGACAAACAGACAGAGTGAATGAGTGAGATGGGTAAATAGTTAAAGTCAGTAGTTACGGAGGGACACGTGGACAGACGGGTATTCAGTCGGAACATGTGGATAGACAAATGAGGAGATCGTCACGTTAATTTGCCAGACAGTGGTGAAGAATTTTTTAATGTTAAGTTTACAAATAGCAGTAAGGGTGATTATTATTATTATTTGTGTGTGTGTGTGTGCTATTGTGTTACACACCTCCAGCGTCTCTCCCTGTAGGACTGAGAGCTCACTGCTGTTCCGAGCCACAAAGTCATAGCTGCAGCTGTACAGTCTCTCCTTCTGTGGAACACCGTCACTGTGAGGGAACACAGGAAATATCAAATATCTGAGTACTGCAGAACCACACTACAGAACCACACTGAGTACTACAGAACTACATTTTAGAACCACACTGAGGGTTACAGAACCACGTTGAGGGTTACAGGGCTACACAAGTTGGTGTCATTGTTCAAATATAATTTAGCTTTTTTGAGAATTTAAACAGTTTTTTCTCAAACCTGTTTTTTTCTGGAGATAAAGCATTAAAAGCATGATTTATTATAATTATAATCTAAATCTAAGCGTGTAACCCATTACAGATTTAATGAGGGTTAATTAGAACATAATAAAGCCACTCATAACGGCGGGAAGTGATGGTTATCAGTTTGTGGATGTAAATGGTGACCTCTCTATACACTCTAAGGTTTGGTGTTCCACAAGGATCTGTTTAAGGTCCACTACATTTTTCTTCATATATTCTACCTCAGGGTAGAATCCATAAATTCATCTTTCTTCATTCCAACAAAACACAACTAGGTCTGCTAGATCACAGTTAGCTAGAAGTTAGCATTCTGATCACACAGTTACTAGTTGGATGGAATTTCTGTTTCATCATGTGCACCAGAAATTTCCCAAATTCCACGTTGATGATCAAATACAGCTATTGATTTCTGAAGCATTTAATGTTTTCTTGCCACAGAAGCTGAGCAAAATGTAATCTTTTATGATACACACCACATCTCAGGTTCTTTGTTGGTACCTTGAATAAAGAAGGCTACAGCAGAGATTTCTCTTCTAATGGTAAAGTGGCTGAGAATTTCAAAACAAAATAACAAATCAGAAAACACAAGGAGAGATCAGACAAAGTGGAAAAAGTAAGTGTAGTGTGTGAACGGAATTCTTCTCTCTGATTGGATGAGACATCGGTCACTCAGGATCTACAGTAAGTCCAGCAATAGCTGCAGCAGTAGAAAGTGGATTGATGTGTGTATGAACACAGCTCTGCTCTTATAGCGCTCCTTACATCCTTTAATCTGTGTGGAGTTTGTCAAGACCTACAAATACCTTGGAGTACAGCTGGATGAAAGAATGGACTGGACTGCCAACACAGACGCTCTGTGTAGGAAGGGACAGAGCTGGCTGTACTACTTAGTTTTTGCACATCGACTAGGTCTGTAACCTTAAACACTTGTTTTGCACATTACGTATCTTGTTTTTTTTTTTCATCTCATTCTCTGGTATTTATTCCTAAATCTCTGTATTTAGTATTTTTCTGCTATATTTTCTTATATTGTTATATTCTGCTATATTTTGTAATATTTTATATTTTGTTATTTGATATATTTTTGTTATATTTTATATTTTTGTTATTTGATATATTTTTTGTTATATTTTTGTACCCTAATTTGGGTATTTTAGTATTTTTGTTATATTCCTTCCTATTTTATCTATTACATGTGTTTGTGGACACTGCTGGAAACTGTAAACTGATGAATAAAGTATCTATCTATCTATCTATCTATCTATCTATCTATCTATCTATCTATCTATCTATCTATCTATCTATCTATCTAATCTGGAATAGTAGCGCTGAATGAAGTCCAGTTTCTTATAAAGATAAATAAATATATATATATATATATGTTTGTTATTTTCTTTAAAAAGATTTAAAGTTGCACTGTTGATTTAAAAAATGGTTTAAATTGAAGGCAGAACTCCACACATGTACTGGAAATAAAGTTAGCTAGACAATTTTCTACTTCCTGTATATCCTGAGTGACCAATGTCTCGTCCAATCAGAGGAAAGAATTCCATTCACACACTTCACTGAACTTTTCCGCTCTCTCTGATTCGTCCTTGTGTTTTCGGTTTTGTTATTTTGTTTTGCACTTCTCGGCCAGCGTATAATGGCCCTTAGTTATGGAACAGCAGTCCAGTTAGTGGTCAGGGTCAGGGTTAGGGGTTTGTATCATAACCCTGAACTATGCAGCAGTATTGTGCTTCCTACAGAAAAGTGGTGGTTTCATCAGAATAAGGACAGAATTACTGACTGGATGTATGTGTATGAGTGAGGGGCTGGCTTGATTTCTGAAAAGATGTTAAGTAAAATGTCCATTGTTAAAAGCACTGAAAAAAAAGCTGAAATGCAGGAGTCTAGAGTTTCAGTTGAACGAGAGACCCACAAGAAGAAAACTGAAGTGTTAAGAGCTAAGAAGTGTTAAGAGTTAAGAACTGAAGTGTTCAGAAAACTGAAGTGTTAAGAGCACAGTGATGTGTGTGTGTGTGGCTGAAACACACCTAATCTCGCAACACACTGAATAATTCTAGAGCCACATTGAGTATTACAGAGCACTCAGGACTCTAGAGCCATATTACAGCTTCACTGAGGACTTTAAAGAATAACCTGTGGAGAACCACACTGTGCCGAGAACCTTGCTGTAACCACCGAGGTTCATGAGTGTACAGTGTTTATTATACTCACACTTCTGTGTGCATGTTCTGGTCAGGAATCAGAGGAGCAGGGGGCTGGGCAGAGCTCTGTAACTGCAAACACATAAACATACAAGTTATACATACTCTTCATCATAAATCTGAGGTATTTCTTACACACACACACAATAAAAGAAACTATGACCTTCATACAGCACAGTAGCAATAAACACACATAAGAGTTCAAATATTTATCTGCTGGTGGTTCGTGTGTAATTGTTGTGTGCTTAGCAAAAGGGGAAAAAAACATAAGGTGACAGGGAACAAGCAGCTGGTGAAAACAATCAGTGAGGCATGTAGTGGTCAATACGGCCAGAAAACAATGAGTAAATAAGGTAAAGACAGGTCAGACAGGTTCATAGAGCAGGGACTGTGGTCATTAATACGGCATTGTGCAGAGATTCAGCATGAATAGAACTGCTTTAGTGGAACTTCTGAACAAGTTCCTACAAAATTAAATATAACTATAAAGAGTGCCATCATCACCAGATTGTTGTAATTTAAGAGGAATAAAACACTTGGGGTTGTGCTGTTATCGAAAAATAATCATCTTTGGGGTGTTAATAATAACACTGCTTCATCACACCACCCCATCACAACAACACACACTTTATTAAATACATCATTTCATAAACTTAACTAGATGTCTTGTACTAGATGTCTAGTCCTGTGTGAATAGAAGGGTTAGAGACTGTGAGTTTGAAGTAAATGTAGAGTTTGTTTTATCAAATGAAATGTTAGAAATATAGAGACACAACTCTGTGAACACTGCAGGGTGAAACATGTGGTTGTTATGATTACCGCTAACTTTTCTTCCTCTTCATCTTTGCTGTGTTCTGCTTGGATTGGATCGATCCAGCCCTCCAGTTCTGCCCCAGGTGTTTTCCAACCATTCAGAAACACAGGAGTGTACGAAGATCCGGAAACACCTAATGCTAATCTGAGAGACACACACATACACAGTGTGTGGATAGTAAATGTTTATGTATTAAACATAATTGTAGCTGAATGATCACTAATCTCCACAGAAACAATCCAACTTCTAGTGGAGAATCTTCTGGAAGACTGGGGCTGATTATAACAGCAAAAAAATTCATCTGGACTATGTTCAACAAGCACATATAGGTGTGGTTGGGCTGGTGTCCACATACATTAATAGTGTGTTTGTGTGTGTGTGTGTGTGTGTACCCTGATTGTGTCCAGTAGGGTCCCAGGGAGCTCCAGAGTGTGTGTTCTTGTGGTGTTAGGTTCTCTTTGAGTAGCGTTACTGCACCAACTGTTAACGCAGGACTTCTCACTGATGCTGCTAATGCTGGACTTCTGTTTGCCTTCACAACCTCCACAGAAGAAAAATTAGAGTGAAAAAATTAGCACCCTGGTATAAATGATCACACACACACACACACCTTAAATCAGACCACTAGGAAATTAGAATGTAAATGATGACAAACTAAACTGGTAGTATTTCAAGCTGGTGTTAAAGGAACAGCCCTCTCCTGGCTCAGGTCTTATTTGACTGACCGTTATCAGTTTGTAGATCTAGATGGTGACTTCTCCATGCATACCAAGGTTATGTTCGGTGTTCCACAAGGTTCTGTCTTAGGCCCACTGCTTTTCTCCCTATATATGTTACCCCTTGGTGTAATTATTCATAAACATGGTATTAGCTTCCACTGTTATGCAGATGACACACAGCTATATGTTTCAGCGAAGTCAGATGAGAGACACCAGCTTATTAAGATAGAAGAATGTGTAAAGGACATTAGACATTGGATGGCCACTAACTTCCTCCTGCTTAATTCGGACAAGACAGAGGTGCTTGTACTAGGACCACATGCAGACACAAATAAAGTTCAATTATTTTAATGCCTTACTGTCTGGATGTTCCAGTAGGAGCATAAACAAGCTCCAGTTAGTCCAGAAAGCAGCAGCTAGAGTCCTAACTAGAACCAGAAGATATGAACACATCACTCCTATCTTAGCCACACTACCTATGGGCTCCCAAATTTCACACTGATTATAAAATACTATTACTGACCTATAAAGCACTGAATGGTCTGGCGCCACAGTACCAGAGTGACCATTTTTTCTGATCCACCACGCCTACTTTGATTAAAAGGTGCAGGATATTCTCAGTCTCAGTGTTTAAGTCCAGGCTGAAGACACATTTTTGCGACACGCTTTTTGTGAACAGGTGAAGGAGCAGCTCTGGAGGGTTTATAGGCATAGAGCTTTTTGTGAACTGGAGTGTTTGGATGCTGTCGCCTTCCCTAACCCCCCCAAACACACACACACATACTGACACTCATACACTCTGGTTTGCCGATGGTGGACTGGCTAGATGTTTTACGTCCCAGGAAGCCTTCTCTCTTTTTGTTATGATGTCATAGCTAGAAATAATGTTCACTGTCCTTAACCATTATATGAGCACACAAGCATACCTAATAGTCTCTCTCTCTCTCTCTCTCTCTCTCTCTCTCTCGCTACACATGGTACTCCTGAGCTCCTAGTGCTCTTTGCTCCCAGTGTTCCTGTACGCCTTTTCTCCCTGGATCTGCTGGATAAATCCTAATGCCCTACTTCTGGTTAGAGTC
The DNA here is from genome assembly GCF_019097595.1 of Hemibagrus wyckioides. Taxonomy (NCBI): domain Eukaryota; kingdom Metazoa; phylum Chordata; class Actinopteri; order Siluriformes; family Bagridae; genus Hemibagrus; species Hemibagrus wyckioides. The sequence goes on along the minus strand of NC_080710.1, from coordinate 35,231,970 downwards.
TCATCATTTGGTTTTGATCTCAGCTGCTGGAGATGCTTTGAGAAAATGTCCACTGTTAAGTGCTATGCAAATAAAATGCAATTAATTATTGAACTGAACCAAAACATTGTGCTTAAATTCCTCTTCACTCCATGGACATGTTGAAGAAAGGTTTTGATAATACACTGACACTGGTTTTTTTACATATTATCTTTTTTACATATAATATGTCTTTTACATATTATCTTTGAGACACTGAGGAATATGATGAAAACTCACTATATACATGTTAATGTCATGATCCAGTTATGACCTAGGTCAAGAACCACTACATGACCACAATTTCCTGAGACACCATAACCAGTGTTGCCAGATTGGACTGAAGATTTCCAGCCCAACTACAACTTAAACCCTGCCCATTTAAAAAAATATCACCTCAAAATGCACACTGTGATAACTAATACAATAACAAACAGAAAACCATATTATTAAAACGTCAACTTTACATATTATACTTTATTGTAAAGTTCATTTGAATGGAAAATTACTAAAATATCATGTTTATAGTCAAAAATAAAAACCCGCCAGTTGCATCAAAAACCATCCCAAATTTTATCAACCCACCCAATGCATTTTTCCCGGTTAGACATGACCAAAAGGAGCCAAATTGGGAAAGTACCTGGCAACACTGACCATAACATTTGTCACAATGGACACTGCCTTTCTGAGGCATAAAGGTAGTGTAGTAAAAAAACCTCAGTAATACCCCTATTAATCTCTCACATACTCACAGAATACTTCAAATCTTCAGTGAAATGCTTTTGTTAAACAGCAACACAAACACAATACAGTAGACGCTGTAATGATAGCATTAGTGTTTGCACAAGGAGAAGAACAGACACACACTCACCATGTCCAGTGGTTTGAAGACGTGGTGAAGGAGTTCATCTGATGTCGGGTTAGCAATGGCTGATTTTAACCTCGCCTGAAATACAAAAACATGTCCATCAATATCTCCACCCCTCAACCATCATTCTGAACAATGATAAGTGTGTGTGTGTGTGTGTTTACCAGAAGGCAGAAACTGTATTTGAATTTCTGAAAGATCTGGATGAACTCGGCTTCATGAGGAATTTTAGCTTTAGCACTAAGCAGGTCATCTACACACACACACACACACACACACACAATCAATCAGTCTAATAATTAATTGGTCAATCTATGAAGATCAAACCTCTCTCTGTCTGTTTCTATCTTTGTCTTACCCTCCTTCTTTCTACTCTTTTTCTTCTTATTGTTCCTCTGTTCCAGGATGATCTGAGCTTCAGCTGCCTGCTGCAGTTTCACCATGAACATCTCAATCTCCTCAAAACAGTGATTTAACATGTCCTAGAGAGAACCAGACAGACAGCAAGACAGGGAGAGTGAGTGAGAGAGAGAGAGAGAGAGAGAGTAAGACAGGGAGAGTGAGTGAGAGAGAGAGAGAGAGAGAGAGAGAGAGAGAGTAAGACAGGGAGAGTGAGTGAGTGAGAGAGAGAGAGAGAGTAAGACAGGGAGAGTGAGTGAGAGAGAGAGAGAGAGAGAGAGAGAGAGAGAGAGAGTAAGACAGGGAGAGTGAGTGAGTGAGTGAGAGAGAGAGAGAGAGAGAGAGAGAGAGTAAGACAGGGAGAGGGAGAGAGTAAGGGAGTACAGGGAGAGTTATTAGTCATGGGGTGTTCTAACAAGATTAATATGTGAGCTAAAGGTGTGAACAGGCAGGCACTACAGTTGAGAAATTCAGCCTACATAAGCAAAACACACACACACACACATGCACACAGTGAAACTCACCACCTCCTGCTGTGCCTTCAGGAGTGCCTTATCAGAATGACCGTTTAGCACTCCATTAGCTAGAGAGAGAGAGAGAGAGAGATTTCAGTTCAGGTTTTTTCTCTCTGTGTATTTAATTTGAAAATGAACTTCCTACAGAACCAGAACTAAACCAAATGCCATGTAGAAAATGAAAAGACAAACAGCAGAGGCTTCCACTAACACTATAACACCAGACCTGAGCAGCCTAGGGTTAGGGTCATGCAATGCAACTCACAATGCAAAGCTCACACACACACACAGCCTGATCCCACATTGGAATATTAACTCTGACTGGACAGTGAAGACAGCAAGACACATCAAAACATATTCATATGGCACCAATGATAGAAACTGGACACCTGTACATACTAACACACCTGTGCAACATAACACACCTGTATGATGTAATACTACTGTGTAAACTAGCTCACCTGTACAGCCTAGGCTCATCTGTAAAACTTTGTTCTCATGTATAACCTAGAATACTACTGTATAGATCACAGGTGGAGCCTAGCACACCTGTATAGCCTAGGCTCACCTGTAAAGCTTAGTTCCTGTGTATAAACTAGCTCACCTGTACAGCCAAGTAGGTATGTATAAATTGTTTATATAATATAACACACCTATATATCCATTTACAGCTACATACATGTGCACTGTTGTCATCTGGCGGTTGCTCTTAAACACAGTAATGTTTCTCATAAACCACACACCTGTATCACACGTCTATCATCTAGTACATCTTTATAACCTAGCTCACCTTTAAAGCCTAAAACACCTGTACAGCTCAAAACTTCAGTGTCCTTAACCAGTACAAACTTCGATTAAGCCCATAACCATCATGGGCGAGGAGGTTGTAATTGTTGATAACTACAGGTATTTCAGTGTCCACTTAAATGATAGACTGGACTGGAGGACCCACACTGATGCTGTATACAGGAAGGGGATGAGCAGACTCTATTTCCGGAGGAAGCTCAGATCCTTCAGTGTCTGTAACAAGATGCTGGAGATCTTCTACCAGTCTGTGGTGGTGTGTGTGTTTACAGTGTTGTGGTCTGCTGTGGGTCAGCATCAGCACCAGGGATAACAGCAGGATTGACAAGCTAATTCACAAGTTTGGATCTATCACTGGACACAAACTGGAGACGTGAGGAACAGGAGGTCACTGAACAAACTGCTGTCCATCATGAATGATCTGTCTGACCCACTCTACACCACACTACAGAGTCAGAGGAGCTGACTCTCCACAAGACACGTTCAGATTCGGGTCACAGAGAACGTCACCCTGTTATCTTCTGCCAGTTTGCACGTGTGTACTGAACTGTAAATACTAATGTAAATGTGTTTCAGATCTGCACTGATACCTCTAATTTAACTTACTGTCTATATAAAGTCTATCTATCTGTCTATCAATCTATCTATCTATCTATCTATGATCACAAACATACTGAATATTCTCTTCCTCTCTCTCTCTCTCTCTCTTTCTCTCTGTTGAGCTACACACACTACTTCTGAGCTCCCAGTGCTCCCTTCTTCCCTCTGGACCTGCCTGACCCATGTTGCACACTGCTGCTGGAGACTGCCCCATGTAGATTACATGGAGATCCATGGGAAAGCACAGTACAACATTATAAAGGCATCTTTATACAGGCGTGTACTTCTGTAAAGCCTAGCTCACCTTTATAGCCTAGTACTCCTGTATAAACTGTCTCACTTTTAACACAAGTACTGTATAACCTCCTCTCTCCTGTACAGCATAGTACACCTGTAAAGACTAACCCACCTATACAGCTTGGCTCATCAGTAAAATCAAGCTCTTACAGGGGAAGTGCTAGTTTAGTGGTGAAGTTGTTCGACTACTGATAGGAAGGTTGTGATCCCAGGTCCACAAGCTGCCACTGTTGGGCCCCTGAGCAAGGCCCTTAACCCTCAATTGCTCAGTTGTATGAAATGAAATAAAAATGTAAGTCATTGTGAATAAGGATGTCTGCCAAATGCCAGAAATGTAAATGTATAGCTCAGTACACCTGAATAACAAAGCTGACCTGTATAAAATATTTGCATAATGTATCAGAATTCATACACCTGAACAAATGCATCACATGCATGTCCTTGTACAACTATTGTGTAGACAAAAGCTTTATTACTCTAGAACACATGGGTTTCAGCGAAACTAACTGTATGATATACTACACCCATACAAGTTTACAGATTGGGGTTCAAACTCTAGCTCATATATATATATGAGATGCCACATGCCAGCCTGCTTCAAGACTTCCCCAATCATCCCAACCCTAAAAAACAATATTACAGGATTTAATGACTACAGACATGTTTCTCTGACATCTGTAGTAATGAAGTGTTTTAAACACCTCATGCTGCCCCACCTAAAAATCCATCACAGACCCTCTCCTGGACCCCCTGCAGTTTGCCTACAGAAATAACAGGTCTGTAGATGAAGAATTAACATGACCCTCCATTTCATCCTCCTGGACTCTCCAAGAACCTATGCTATGATCCTATTTGTGGATTCCAGCTCTACTACAGGACAAGCTCTCCCAGCTGGGTGTGACCGATTCCACCTGTAGGTGGGTCACAGAAAGCAGCATGTGAGACTGGGAAAACATGTCTCTGACTCATGGACCATCAATACTGGTTCCCTACAAGGCTGGGTTCTTTCTCCTCTACACTTCTCCCAGTACACCAAGAGCTTCAACTCCATTCACCCGTCCATCAAACTACTGAAGTTTGTGCATGACACCACCCTCATTGGGCTCATCTCTGCTGGGTATGAGTCTGCCTACAGGAGGGAGTTTGATCATCTGGTGATCTGGTATAGTCAGAACAAATTGGAGCTTAATGCTGTGAAAACACTAGAAATGGTTGTTGACTGTAGGAAGAACCCCGCACTACCTAGACCAGTAAGACTACATGACTCCCTAGTCAATGCTGTGGACTTCTTCTGCTCCCTGGACACCTTCATCACCCAGGACCTCAAGCAGGTGCTACATATAGACTGTTTAATTAAAAAAGCACACCAGTGGTTGTACTTCCTGCAGCAGCTTAAGAAGTTCAGTCTACCAAAGACAATGATGGTGCACTTCTACACCTCCATTATCGAGTCCATACTCACCTCCTCCACCACCACCTGGTACACTGCTGCTATCACCCAGGAAAAAACAGACTGCAGAGTATCTTTCACTCTGATGAGGAGATGATTGGCTGCAATTTAACACCTCTTCAGGACCTGTACACTTCTGGGACCCTGACAAGGTCCATCAAGACAAAAACCTTATGCCATAAAAATAGTTTCTTTCCATCAGAACTGACCACATCAACAACATGCAGGACCCACCACTGGACATTAACACACAAATGCACACACCCTCTTTTGTTGTTTTCACATTAACACACACAGGACCCAGACATTCGCACTGCACCTGCACCTTATCTTACCTTCCTACCTCAAACTGTGAGCTTTGCACTGGTCCATTAATGTACAGTTAATGTTTACACCTGCACTGACCCACATGTAGTGATGGTAATTGAATCTTTTTTACATTAGTTCATTTTCATTCTATATTATACTGTACTATAATACAGGTAATATTTCTTCTTGCTTAAAATTCTTTATATTATTATTTTCATTCTCAGTGTTTTTTACTTTTACTTTATGTCACTCTGCACCAACACACCAAAGCAAAATCCTTCTACAGGTAAAACCCACAATAAAGCTGGTGCTGGTTCTGATATTATAATATGTAATATTATATATAATCAGAGAGAGACACAGAGACAGACAGAGAGTGAAACAGGTACAGAGACAGAGTGAGACATATTCTAACCTTTGATGTTGTTATTGTATGTGTGGTTCGGGGGAAGACTGTACGGAGCCTGTGGATTTGGGGAACTTGGAATCTGATGTCCTTCCATCTGTGATGAAGAACTGATAAAGAAACATCTTTAATACACATACACACACACATACAGTCTGAGGACACTACTGAAAATGCTTCAATTTTACATCCCTTTTGAATTTAATACAACAATTTTCATTACAAGTTTTATCACAGACAACAACTCCAGTGAATCTTTGAAACAGTGACATTAATGTCTGAGTTATTTTTAGTATTTGTATGTAAACACTAAGTACTTGTGGTTTCTACCTTTAATGACAATGAGCACTTGAGCTGCATGAACTCCAATTTATACACATTTTATTAATCCATTTTTTGGTCAGTTCTTTCAGAGTGTAGAATGATTTCATGCTTCAAAAGTAAAGACGTGAGAAAAATCTGACCTTTTGTACAAATCAGTTAAAAAGCTTATCATACATTCAGTCTACATTTAATTAGAGACCTGGAAAAAGTGCAGAATCTTAAATATTAAAGTATATTTACGATTTTGAATTAACAGTCACTTTCTTTGTTTTAAGTTTATATATATTTTTTAAGCTTTAACATAATAATTTTCACTTTGCTCACCAAATGTTCCAAAATGCAATTAAACCATCTAATCAAATATCTAATATTCTGTAGGTCACCAAAAGCCCTGACCCACTAAAGTACTGACTGCACCAGCCGTCCGAAGGTGTGCTGTTGTCTCGTGCAAACACCTTAGCAGCAGATCCTTAAAGTCTTGTAATTTGTGAGGTGGATCAGCCTTGTGTGTCTAGCACATCCCACGGAAGCTCAATCCTGCTGAAAGAGGACTCTGTCCATGAAGAGGTGAACTTGAACTACAGCACTGTTTAGGTAGGTGCTACGTGTCACAGTAATATCCACATGAACTCCAGGACCCGAGGTTTCCCAGCAGAACATTGTCCAGATCATCACATTGCCTCCACCAGCTCACCTTCTTCTCATAGTGCATCCTGGTACCATCTCTTCCCAGATAACTGACCTTCACACACCCAGCCTCCACATTATGTAAAGTAAACTGTGATTCATCAGACCAGACCTCCTTCTTCCACTGCTCCATGATCCAGTTCTGATGCTCAGGTGTCCAGTGTAGGAGCATTGTGTGGTGTCCAGGAGCTGCAGGTACACAGCTCCATACACAGTGATCTGTGATGTTCTGTGTGATCTGACTGCTTTCTATCAGAGCCAGCGGTCACTTCTTCAGCAGGTGTTACAGTAGCTCTTCTGTGGAACTGGACCAGATGAGTTAGCCCTCGCTGCCCACACGTCTGTGAGCCTTTGGTGTCCATGACCATCACTGGTTCACCTATTGTCCTTCCTGGGAGCACTTTTGGTAGTTATTAACCCCTGCACACTGGGAACACTTCACAACACCTGCTGTTTTGGAGATGCTCTGATTCAGACGTCTAGACTTCACAGTCTGGTGAAAGTCTCTCGGACCCTTACACTTGTGTGTGTGTGTGTGTGTGTGTGTATGTGTAATGTAGAGTACAAAATAGATATAGATGAGTGACCCATGTACCGGTCTTCTTTCTTTTTCTCACTCAGTGGACAAAGTTAAAGTGTGTATAGTGTGCAAATCTGTGTGTGTGTAACATGTAACACATGGTCATCATTTTTCAGTGTTATACACTGTTAAGTTATCCAGACAAACATCTAAACCCTACACACACACACTCCAATCAATATACCACACAATCTTAGAGAAACCCAATAAGAACGTTCTGTACACTTTCTTTCTCTCTGTCTTGCACACACACACACACACACACACACAATTAGACACAATCTAAACAACACAATAAAAAATAAAAAAAGCCAGAAGTAATCTAACACTTCTACACACACACACATACATATATATTAAAAACCATACCGTATTTTGATTCCTGCTGTATTCTTAGATTGTTCTTCAAATAGTAGAAATCTTTCTCTCTCTGTCCGTCACTCTCTCTCTCTCCTTCTCTCTCTCTCACTCTCTCTCTCTCTCTCTCTCTCTCTCACTTGATGCCCCACCCCTCTGTCGCACCTTCTCAGGTTATGCATGAACTGGTGAACAAGTACAGCAGGTTTTTCCACTCTGTCTCTCTGTTTCTGTGTGTGTGTGTGTTTTGAAGCAGAGGTCATTAGGCTTTAAGGTGTGTGGTATCACATTACTGGCCATGCTTCATGCACACACACACACACACACACACACACCACACCACAGTGGCCATTTCTAGTTATGTAATTAATAAGAGCTGAAAAGTTTAGCAGCTTAGCAAAAACGTTGCTAATTTAGTCCTTTACTTTTAAGTTCAGGGGTGTGTAGGTGTATGGGGGGGTTATGGTGGTGGTGGTGGTGCGTCTTTGTGAAGTCCAGGGTTTTCTCGGTTTGTGCTATATTCTGCTGACATCACTTCCTGTGTTTGAAGCGCTTGCCATGAGTTTCTTGCCTGTGTCTGAGTTTTTCTAAGTTTATATTGTCTAATTTTTCTTTTTTCGCCTGAATAGTTTATGCTGTCAGGTATCGTTTTCAAAATCTTTACTTGCGTATTGCACTAAATTATTCTTTTGTTTTTTCTCGGGAGAAGCTTTTTTTCCAGCAATCGGAGGAAAACCCACTTCGGAGCTCTTTAATATCCAGGTCAAATTCACTTAAGGTACGTGATCATACAGTATGACTAACTTTCAGCTTGTACAGTGTGTGAACTGCAGGATGTTTAGTAATTCTTCCTCTGTCATTAGCATTAATTTTTCTTATCTTGTGATAAGTCTATGCTAGTTAGCTCTCTGATAGAGAAGATATTAGCTTTAGTGGTGCGTATCCAGACACTAGAGAGGGTCAGTGATAGTAGTTTAGTGTCTGTAGGGGGAAGTCTGGATGCCTTAGGTGGAGTTAGTAACCCCCCAACTCCGGCATTAGAGCCTTTACAGTGGGGCGAATGGGTGATGTCCAACAGATTTTCTCTCCTCAGTGAAGAACCCGCTGAGAAACGAAGAGCTCTGGTTATAGGAGACTCCATCCTAAGGCATGTGAAATTAGCTAGGCCTTTAGGGGCTCCAGCAGCACAGGTTAGGTGTATTCCGGGAGCCAGGGCACCGGACATAGCAGGTAATCTTAGGGTCCTAGACAAGCACAGGTTCTCGAAGATAGTCTTCCATGTAGGAGATAATGAGATGCCCCTTCGTCAGTCTGAGGTTACTAAGAGTAATGTTGTAGAGGTGTGTAAATTAGCGAAGGCGATGTCCGATGCTGTAGTATGCTCTGGCCCCATCCCAATGCGGCGTGGAGATGTAGCTTACAGCAGGTTATGGTCATTGAACTGCTGAATGTCCAGGTGATGCTTCGAAAACAATGTGGGCTTCATAGATAATTGGAGCTCTTTTAAGGGCAAGGCTGGCCTGTTAGGACGGGACGGTGTCCATCCCACTCGGGAGGGTGCTGCTCTCATTTCTTGCAGCATAGCACATAGTCTTAGAGCAGATCTAGTTAATCGGTGACAATCCAGGGCCAGGGAGCAGACAAGCAGGTTAATCCCACCGTCTGCTGGCTGCAAAGAGTCGTCACTCAGGGTTCATAACATTGAGACTGTGTCTGTTCCCCGAACCAAACAAAAATGTTTTAACAATCAGAAAATTTTTTTAGTAACCTGATTATCATAAAACTAGATGATAGTGAATGTACAGCCTGCACCTTTGATCTGAAGCTAGGACTGTTAAATATAATTCAATTCAATTCAACTTATTTGTCTTTTACAATGGACATTGTCTCAAAGCAGCTTTACAAAAGAAGATAAACAGAGAAGGGGGGGGTAATAAATAAATAAATAACTAAACTAGAAATAAAAATAAATTATTAATTTAAATTATTAAACTATTTTATCCTTATTTTATTTTATCCCTAATGAGAAGCCTGTGGCAACGGTGGCAGGGAAAAACTCCCTGGGATGGAATGAGGAAGAAACCTTGAGAGGAACCAGGCTCAGAAGGGAACCATCCTCATCTGGGTGACACTAAACAGTAAATAATGTAACTGTAGCTGATTAATGTCCTTTCTATAACAGCAATCAATGACCCATGAGGAACTATTAGGTCAGTGTAGTTTCTGAGGTCATTATAAACACTAATTCTTTGCTGTCACAAGCTGACAGATGAAATGGAAGATCTGTGATGGTGTGAAAGTCCCCAAGTGTCTCTGTCCATGGCTGTCTCCTGGTCCACACAGATCCATCCACAGCATCAGTGGGCACCATCAAGCGACGAGACTCTGACCAGGGGTAGGGCAGTGGTCACACTGGAAACTGGCAAACAGTGGGAGCTCAGGAGTGGGGTGTATAGCTCCACAGAGAAAGACAGAGAGAGAAAGAGAAAGATATTAAGTTTCTGATCATGTGATGTTTAAGACAATGTAGATTATGTGTAAAGTGCAGGCAGGGACACCGGCAAGACTAGCTATGACATCATAACTAAAAGGGAGAGCCAGAAGGTCACAGACATGAAGGCTTCCTGGGACATAAAGCATCCAACCACTTCACAGTCAGCAAACCTGAGTGACTTGTGAGGGTGGTAAGATGACAGCATCCAAACATCCCAGTACACCAAACACTCTATGACCATGAACCTTCCAGATCTGCTCCTTTACCTAAGAAAACTATACATTAAAAGCTCGACTAAACAAATGTGTCTTCGGCCTAGACTTAAACACTGAGACTGTGTCTGAATCCCCAACACTAATTGGAAGGCTGTTCCATAACTGTGGGGCATTGAAAGAAAAACCTTTGCTACTTGAGGTATATAATATAAGATCTCTTTCATATAAAGCACTTATTATTAATGAATTGATTACTGATCAGGAGTTCAGTGTTCTTTGTTTAACAGAAACATGGATTAAACAAAACGAGTATGTAGCATTAAATGAAGCTTTCCCGCCAGGTTTTTAGCTATATACATCAACCGCGTGTAACAGGCAGGGGAGGAGGTGTCGCAGTTATTCATGATAATAAACTAGGTGCCACACAAAAATCCAAACATCAATTCAACACATTCGAAGTTGAACCCTAACCCAAAGCATTAATAGTAGGAGACTTCAACATTCATTTTGATAATCCAGAAGACCCTCTGAGAACAGCAGTTGTGTCCATCTTAGATTCAGTAGGTGTTAATCAGAATAAGACCCACGCATAATGGAGGTTATACTCTGGAACTTATTCTAACATTCGGATTAAATATAGAAAACATAGTCACTCTTCCACAGTTCAGTATCTCAGATCACTATCTTGTTTTATTTAAAATGCGTCTTAGAGATACACAATTTGCCATGTGACCAAAGCTTACATTTACATCTGCTACTGCAGAGAGATTTACCAATAGTCTCCCAGAATTATGACACATGATTGGTTCGCCATCTGACCCAACAGAACTTGATTAGGCGACTGATTACCTGGAGGCAATGTTTCTCGACACCATAGATACTGTAGCTCCACTTAAATGGAAAATAATTAAAGAGAAGACCACCCTGGTACAACGACCACACACGAGCTTTAAAACAGTCTGCTAGGAAACTAGAACGTAAATGGCGTCAAACTAAATTAGCAGTATTTCAGTTATCGTGGAAGGAAAGCCTTCTGAGACACAAAAATTCTCTTAGTGCTGCTAGATCAGTGCATCTCTCTGCCCTAATCAAAGATAACAGAAACAATCCTAAATTAAAAAAAAACACTGCGTGCACCATTTATATGCAGCAGCAATTACTTCATGATTTTTTTCAAAGAAAAAATTGACAATATCAGGCAAACAAATTCAGACTATTAATTTACAACCAAATTATTTGATAGATAATCCTTTAGATAATAAATTTTCAACCTGCATTCTAGATCCTTTACCCACATCTTTCCTTAAACAGATATTACCAGTAGCTACTGAACCCCTTCTAAAAATTAATTCTTCTCTTAGCACTGGCTATGTGCCTAAATCTTTTAAGCTAGCAGTTATCTAAGCCCTGATTAAGAAACCAGACCTGGACCCCTGTCAGCTGTCTAACTATAGACCGATATCAAACCTGCCCTTTATCTCCAAGATCTTAGAAAAGGCTGTAGCACAGCAGTTATGTTCAGACCTGCATAGAAATAACATTTATGAAATGTATCAGTCAGGATTTAGGCCTCATCATAGCACAGAGACAGCACTGGTTAAAGTGGTCAATGACCTGTTACTGACCTCTGATCAGGGTTGTGTCTCCTTACTGGTGTTACTGGATCTTAGTGCAGCTTTTGATACCATTGACCACACTGTTCTACTTGATACACTAGAACATGTTGTTGTTGTTAAAGGAACAGCCCTCTCCTGGCTCAGGTCTTATTTGACTGACCGTTATCAGTTTGTAGATCTAGATGGTGACTTCTCCATGCATACCAAGGTTATATTCGGTGTTCCACAAGGTTCTGTTTTAGGCCCACTGCTTTTCTCCCTATATATGCTACCCCTTGGTGCAATTATTCATAAACATGGTATTAACTTCCACTGTTATGCAGATGACACGCAGCTATATGTCTCAGCGAAGTCAGATGAGAGACACCAGCTTATTAAGATAGAAGAATGTGTAAAGGACATTAGACATTGGATGGCCACTAACTTCCTCCTGCTTAATTCTGACAAGACAGAGGTGCTTGTACTAGGACCACAGGCAGCTAGAAGTGAGCTTTCTGATTACAGAGTAATGGTGGATGGTCTTTCTGTTTCATCTTGTCCAGCAGTAAAAAATCTTGGTGTGATTATTGACTCTGGTCTTTGGTTTGAAGCTCATGTAGATAATATCACTCGGGTAGCCTTCTTCCATCTCAGAAATATTGCTAAGATAAGAAATATGATGTCACTTCATGATGCAGAGAAACTAGTTCATGCTTTTGTTACCTCTAGGTTGGATTATTGTAATGTCTTACTGTCTGGATGTTCCAGTAGGAGCAGAAACAAGCTCCAGTTAGTCCAGAATGCAGCAGCTAGAGTCCTAACTAGAACCAGAAGATATGAACACATCACTCCTATTTTAGCCACACTACATTGGCTCCCAGTCAGATTTCACATGGATTATAAAATACTGTTACTGACCTATAAAGCACTAAATGGTCTCGCGCCACAGTACCTGAGCGATCTTTTAGTCTTTAATGATCCGCCACACCTACTCCGATCAAAGGGTGCTGGTTATTTGGTAGTTCCTCAAGTAGCAGAGGCTACAGCAGGGGGCAGAGCTTTTTCTTACAAAGCCCTACAGCCTTCAGATTAGTGTTAGGGATTCAGACACAGTCTCAATGTTTAAGTCTAGGCTGAAGACACATTTGTTTAGTCAAGCTTTCTTAGGTAAAGGAGCAGATCTGGAAGGTTCATGGTCATAGAGTGTTTGGTGTACTGGGATGTGTTGGATGCTGTCATCTTACCACCCTCACAAGTCACTCAGGTTTGCTGACTGTGAAGTGGTTGGATGCTTTATGTCCCGGGAAGCCTTCATGTCTGTGACCTTCTGGCTCTCCCTTTTAGTTATGATGTCATAGCTAGTCTTGCCGGAGTCCCTGCCTGCACTTTACACATAATCTTACATTGTCCTTAAACATCACATGATCAGAATCATACTTAATATCTTTCTCTCTCTGTCTTTCTCTGTGGAGCTATACACCCCACTCCTGAGCTCCCAGTGTTTGCCAGTTTCCAGTGTGACCGCTGCCCTACCCCTGGTCGGAGTCTCGTTGCTTGTTGGTGCCCACTGATGCTGTGGATGGATCTGTGTGGACCAGGAGACAGCCATGGACAGAGACACTTGGGGACTTTCACACCATCACAGATCTGCCATTTCATCTGTCAGCTTGTGACAGCAAAGAATTAGTGTCTATAATGACCTCAGAAACTACACTGACCTAATAGTTCCTCATGGGTCATTGATTTCTGTTGTAGAAAGGACATTAATCAGCTACAGTTACATTATTTACTGTTTAGTGTCACCCAGATGAGGATGGGTTCCCTTCTGAACCTGGTTCCTCTCAAGGTTTCTTCCTCATATCATCTCAGGGAGTCTTTCCTTGCCACTGTCACCACAGTCTTGCTCATTAGGGATAAAATAAAATAGGGATAAAATAGTTTAATAATTTAATTTAATAATTTATTTTTATTTCTAGTTATTTAGTTATTTTTTCCCTTTCCTTTTCTCTTCTTTTGTAAATCTGCTTTGAGACAATGTCCATTCTAAAAGGCACTTTACAAATAAATTGAATTGAATTGAATTAAAATCCATACTGATCCACACCCTTCACCCACTTTGTTCAGTCCTCCTGGTTGTGTCCATTTTTTGATTCTCTTTGTTCATGTCCACTTGTCAAGAAGCAGCTTTACATAAGGCCACATATTACATTTTAATTAAATATTAGCTCTAATGTGCAATACAGAGGCAATGATGCAGGGAAGAACTTTCTGTGATGAAAAAAGTAACTTTGAGAAGAACCAGACTGTGAAGTGATGGAGACTTGAGAGAAAATTGTTCTTAGCAATTACAGTCTGTAGGAAATTTAAGAATAAAGATCCACAGCACACTCTAAGGAGTCTGTGTAGCATCCACAGTAAACTCTGATCTGTAGGCTATCCATGTGGGGTCATCTGGGGTCCATCAGGAAGGATCTGGTAGGTCTGAATGGCATAATGAGGGAGGACACAGATTTTTTTGTATGCTATTGTGTTGTAAAGGTTTAAGAAGAAATTAAGTCCATACTGAAGACATTTTTAAAGTCAAGATTTCATTATATAGTTTTTCTTAGTTAAAGGAGCAGATCTGGAAGGTTCATGGTTATAGAGTGTTTGGTGTACTGGGATGTCTTCTAACATCATTAAAAGACATGGTATCAAAATTCTAATTTTATTTGTCACACACGATCATACACAGTACGACGTGAAGTGACTGCCTTATGATAGAAATGAAAATATAAAACTAGAATATAAAATATAAGAAAATACACTAGAAATTAAAGAAGAATGTAAAATAAAAAGAATATTAAGTGTAAAAAGAATAAACAAATATATTACAAAATATAATATAATATCAGAATCAGAATGTGATTTCTTGGCAATTAGGCTCATACACACAGGGAATTTTTTTTGTGCTGGAGAATACACAGACAAATTATGATATAGAAAAATATAGAAGTACAGATATAAGTAGGATGAAATATAAATGGGACTTGTGTACAGTATTGCACAGATATAAGTAGGATGGAAATATAAATAGGGTACTTATGGGTACTTATGTACAGTACTGCACTTGTGCCTATATACATAGCTGTATATATATATAAATTATTATTGCACTGGGGGAGATAGCAGACAGATTAATTGTTCAGGAAATGAATTGCTTGAGGGAAGAAGCTGTTCTTGTGTCTGGATGTCCTGGCGTTTACTGCTCTGTAGCGCCGCCTGGAGGGTAAAAGTTCAAAGAGGGGGTGGGCCAGATGTGTGGGGTCCAGAGTGATTCTACCTGCATGTTTCCTCATTCTGGATGTGTAAAGTTCTTGGAGAGTGGGCAAGTGGTCAATAAGCCTCTCAGCAGTCCTGACTATTCATTGTAGTCTTCTTATATCTGCCGTGGGGGCAGTGGTGGCTCAAGTGGTTAAGGCTCTGGGTTGTTCACCGGAAGATCAGGGGTTCAAGCCCCAGCACTGTCAAGTTGCCACTGTTGGTCCCTTGAGCAAGGCCCTTAACCCTCTCTGCTCCAGGGGCTGACCCTGCGCTCTGACCCCAACTTCCAAGGATGGGATATGCGAAGAAAGAATTTCACTGTGCTGTAATGTATATGTGACAAATAAAGGCCATTTCATTTTCATATCTGAATAATATATATATATTAATGTGACATAGTTAAGGTGTGGTGTGCAGTGGTGTGCCAGTCCTATGTGTAAAGTGAGAGTATGCTGTACATGTAAACGTGCTGTGCCAATAGTCTGATGTGCAAATTATGTGGCAGGGAGAGTAGTCCGGGAACGAGGTGCCTGGCCTGCGGGAAGAAGCTCCTCCTCATTCTCTCTGTGTTTGCCTTCAAGGAGTGGAGGTGTTTCTCTGACCGCAACAGAGAGAAGAATCCATTGTTGGGATGGCTTCATTATCTTCCTGGCCCTGGTCCAGCACCGCTTGCTGTAGATGGCCTGCAGGTCAGGGAGCTCATTGCAAATGGTATGTTCATCTGACTGCACCAGAGTGCTCATCTGTCCTGCATGGTGCTGTTCCCAAACCAGGAAGTGATGATACCAGTCAGGACGCTCTCAATGGTGCAAGTGTAGAATGTCTTTAGCACCTGAGAGGGTAGTTTAAAGTCCCTTAAGCGTCTCAGGTGGCACAGACACTGCAGAGCCTTCTTCACCAGGGTGTTGATTCGACAGGACCATGACAGTTCCTGCATGATGTGAACACCTAGATACCAGATAAAATGTCCACTCTCTCCACTGGGGTCCCATTGATCTTTAGCAGTTGGTGTGACCACTCCTGCTTTGTGCAAGTTTTCATTGTTATGCCGATGATACCCAGTTATCTATCTCATCAAAACCAGATGAAATATCTAAATTGTTTAGATTAACTGAGTGTGTTAAAGATATAAAAGATTGAATGACCGATAATTTCTATTACCAAATCCAGATAAGAGAAAGATATTCCTGATCTCCAGACTGGACTATTGTAATGCATTACTAGGTGGTTGTCCTGCATCCTCAAAAACAAGCTACAATTAGCCGAGAATGCAGCCACCAGAGTTCTTACCAGATCAAGAAAATATTAACATACACTGAACAAAATTATAAACGCAACACTTTTGTTTTTGCCCCCATTTTTCATGAGCTGAACTCAAAGATCTAAGACTTTTTCTATGTACACAAAAGGCCTATTTCTCTCAAATATTGTTCACAAATCTGTCTAAATCTGTGTTAGTGAGCACTTCTCCTTTGCCGAGGTAATCCATCCACCTCACAGGTGATTACAGCATGATTATTGCACAGGTGTGCCTTAGGCTGGCCACAATAAAAGGCCACTCTAAAATGTGCAGTTTTATCACACAGCACAATGCCACAGATATCACAAGTTTTGCAGGAGAGTGCAATTGGCATGATGACTGCAGGAATGTCCACCAGAGCTGTTGCCCATGAATTGAATGTTCATTTCTCTACCATAAGCCGTCTCCAAAGGTGTTTCAGAGAATTTGGCAGTACATCCAACCGGCCTCACAACCGCAGACCACGTGTAACCACACCAGCCCAGGACCTCCACATCCAGCATCTTCACCTCCAAGATGGTCTGAGACCAGCCACCCGGACAGCTGCTGCGACAGTCGGTTTGCATAACCAAAGAATTTCTGCACAAACTGTCAGAAACTGTCTCAGGGAAGCTCATCTGCATGCTCGTCGTCCTCATCGGGGTCTCGACCTGACTGCAGTTCATCGTCGTAACCGACTCGAATGGGTAAATGCTCACATTCGATGGCGTCTGGCACTTTGGAGAGGTGTTCTCTTCACGGATGAGTCCCGCTTTTCACTGTACAGGGCAGATGGCAGACAGCGTGTATGGCGGCATGTGGGTGAGCGGTTTGCTGATATCAACGTTGTGGATGGAGTGGCCCATGGTGGCGGTGGGGTTATGGTATGGGCAGGCGTATGTTATGGACAGTGAACACAGGTACATTTTATTGATGGCATTTTGAATGCACAGAGATACCATGACGAGATCCTGAGGCCCATTGTTGTGCCATTCATCCACAACCATCACCTCATGTTGCAGCATGATAATGCATGGCCCCATGTTGCAAGGATCTGTACACAATTCCTGGAAGCTGAAAACAGTTCTCGCATGGCCAGCATACTCACCAGATATGTCACCCATTGACAGCATGTTCCAGTTCCTGCCAATATCCAGCAACTTTGCACAGCCATTGAAGAGGAGTGGACCAACATTCCACAGGCCACAATCAACAACCTGATCAACTCTATGTGAAGGAGATGTGTTGCACTGCATGAGGCAAATGGTGGTCACACCAGATGCTGACTAGTTTTTGGAACCCCAGAAACACTATGACATCAATGAGGCTTTGTTTAATGTAAGTGTGTGATGGAGCTACAGACATCAGAGTGTAATGATGATTTGTTTGGGTCCTTGTTTCAGTCCCGTTCCTCTCAGGATTTGCTTCTGATATAATTTGCTGGAGGTTTGATCTTCTCATGATCTTCTGGTCAGTAGCACAGAGACCTAACTCCTTAACATCACTACCTTCATGCAGTTCAACATGGCGGCACGCATGGACACAGCGGCTAGAGGCTCTCCACAACCGTGCACTTTCGTGTATGTTTATTTGTATTTTCAGTTGTTTTTTGTCCCTTTTTGCCACGGCTATGTCTACAGCAAACAAGACTTGATAGGTATAGGATTACAGTCAAAAATGGAAATAACCTGGGCCTATACAAGGACTCACAATATCCCACAGGAAATAGCGAGACCACTGGGAGCACCGGGGATTGTTTTCGGGTCAAGCAGGCGACAGAGGCGGCGCAGAGAGAGAAAGCAAAAGCGGGGATGTAGAGCAGCTCACTAGCTCAGCTGAGGAAGCAACCACGCAAACCTCCGCTACCTTCTATCTTCCTCACTAACGCCAGATCCCTCGCAAACAAAATGGATGAGTTACAGTCACAGATCGCCTACAACCACCTCGTCCATGAGTGCTGTCTGCTGATTGTGACGGAATCCTGGCTACACCCGCAAATCCCAAACGCTACGGTAGAGCTAGCAGGCCGGAGTATACATCACCAGGACCGCAACAAAGCCTCCGGTAAGAGCAGAGGAGGGGGGCTCTGTGTGTATGTGTTTGAGAACTGGTGCTCGCACAGCAAAATAATAGACAGCCTCTGTTCACCGGACTTAGAGGTCATGTCTGTCCAGTGCAGACCATTTTATCTGCCACGAGAGCTAACGGTGGTCATTGTTACTGCTGTCTACATCCCGCCAGATGCTAACGCTAGCGCGGCGCTCGGACATCTCCGACACATAATAAACAAACAACAGATGGCGCATCCTGATGGTGTACACATCATTGCCGGGGATTTTAAACAAGCATGCTTAAATACTGTGCTCCCCAAATTCTATCAACATGTCAAGTGTCCAACTAGGGGGGAAACACACTTGACCATGTCTACTCTAACATTAAGTATGCCTACAGAGCTAAACCCCTTCCTCACCTAGGAAAATCCAACCATCTCTCCCTGTTTCTCATCCCAGCCTACACATCCCTTAGGAAGAGATCAAAACCAACAAGTCAAACCATCAGAAGCTGGCCTGACAACGCTCTCTCACAGCTCCAAGACTGTTTTGCCTGTACGGATTGGAGCATATTCGAACAACAGGACTTGGAGACATATACAGAGACTGTACTTTGCTACATAAGCACATGTGTAGGAAATGTCACAGTGGACAAACGCATCTGGATTTTCCCAAACAGGAAACCCTGGATGACAAGCGAAGTCCAGACGCTGATCAGAGCTCGTAACGTGGCCTTCCAGTCAGGGGACACCTCATTGTACAGTACTGCCAGGGCCGACCTGAGGAGAGGCATCAAACACGCCAAGGAGTCATATAGGAGGAGGATGGAGGGCTACCTCACAGACAACGACACACGGCTGATGTGGAGGGGCTTACAGGCCCTGACCAACTACAAAGGCCAGGGCCCAACAAACATGGTCAGCAGCAGCATGCTGGCAGAGGAGCTTAACAGCTACTTTGCTCGCTTTGAGACCGCCAGACACCGGCACCTGCACACACTGCACCACAACGACTCCGACTCCAACTCCACACCTCTCTCTTTCCAGGAATATGAGGTGAGTAGGATGCTGAGAGCAGTAAACCCCAGGAAAGCTGCTGGACCTGACGGCATCCCAGGCGCAGTGGTTAAAGCGTGCGCAGATCAGTTGGCAGGGATACTCACCAAGTTGTTTAATCTCTCCCTGACACATGCCATTGTCCCGCATTGCCTGAAGGCTGCCACCATTATCCCCATTGCAAAAAAAACAAACATAGACAGTCTCAATGATTACAGACCCATAGCCCTTACATCCATCATCATGAAGTGTTTTGAGCGATTAATCTCTCAGCACATCAGAGACTGTCTCCTGTCCTCTTTTGACCACCACCAGTTTGCTTATAGAGCAAACCGATCCACGGAGAACGCTGTCGCCATTACACTTCATAGAGCGCTGTGAAACCCAAAAGAGCTATGCGAGGATGCTCTTTGTGGACTACAGCTCAGCATTCAATACCATCATCCCGGACATACTGGTCGCCAAACTGTCCACTCTTCAGGTCCCCTCCCCCACGTGCACCTGGATTAAACACTTCCTTACAAACAGACCACAGTCTGTCAGACTCGGCCCCCACCTCTCCACCACGCTCACACTCAGCACTGGATCCCCTCAGGGCTGTGTGCTGAGCCCTCTATTATATGCCCTGTACACCTATGACTGTACTCCATCCCACCTAAACAACACTATCATCAAGTTTGCGGATGATACCACCGTGGTTGGGCTCATCTCCGGAGGGGATGAGACGGCATACAGGGCTGAAGTAGAGAACCTGTCCGCCTGGTGCTCATGGAATAATCTGACACTGAATGTACATAAAACTAAAGAACTAATTATGGACTTCAGGAAAAACCGACAGGACCATGCCCCCCTTCTCATCAATGGAGAACGTGTGGAAACTGTCTCCAACATCAGATTCCTGGGCACCCACATCTCAGCTGACCTCTCCTGGACTCCCAACATCAAGGCCTTGGTGAAGAAAGCTCTGCAGCGGGTGCATTTCCTGCGGGTCCTCAGGAAAGACAACGTGGACAAAAAGCTGCTGATGGCTTTCTATCACGCCTCCGTGGAGAGCACACTGACATACTGTCTGGGTGTGTGGTATGCAGGCTCCACAGCTGAGGACAGGAAAACTGTGCAGAGGGTGATAAACACAGCTCAAAAAATCATCGGCTGCCCTCCCTAGATGACATATCCAGGTCTCGCTGCCTCAGGAAAATCAAGACTCCTCACATCCTGCTCATCACCTGTTTGACCTGTTGCCGTCAGGACGGCGTTTCAGGTCAATAAAGTCTCGCAACACCAGACTAACAAACAGCTTCTTTCCCTGGGCCATCCGGACTGCAAATAATCACTAATCACTGAACACTCACACACACACACACACACACACACACACTCACACACACACACATTTCACACCCTACCTCATTAAATGTATGTATTGTATTGTAAATTTTGTATGCTCTTTTTAATTGTTTATTAGGTTAACTATTTATTTGCATCTTATCCATTTTATTCAATGCACTGGTTTTGAGAAGAGTAACCACAGTTTCGTTGTACTTCTTGTGCAATGACAATAAAGTCTTTTCTATTCAGTTCCTCAATTCTACCTCTCTTCTGGCCGAACACTCTCCACACGTCTCCTCATGAGATCTCTATGTGGATCACACTGAGCTTCTGTGTGATCGAGAGAGAAAGAGCTGTTTATAAGCCTTCTACAAAACTGCTCAGTGTCCAGGTATGAGTCCAGGTATGTGTCCAGGAATGAGTCCAGGAATGAGTCCAGGTATGTGTCCAGGTATGTGTCCAGGTATGTGTCCAGGTATGTGGATGGATTCTAGAACCATGCAAATACTAATTAAATGAATGTTCCCATTAAAAGGTTTGGTGGAAACCATAAAAACCAGACACACCACAATGGATTAACAATAAAGACATTTTGAAGAAAGGTGTGTGTTTGAGGATAGATGAGAAAATGATGATGTGTTAATGAAAACACGCAGCAAAGTAAACTGTGGGAGTGTTGTCGAACCAGGTGGAGCGCAGTGTGTGTGTGTGTGTGCATATAATTTTGTATATCGGCTAAAATAATAAGATCAAAGCTGTGAGATATTCCTGTCCTTCTGGAACATTTGAAAGAAAAATGCAACTTTTATTTTAAATTTTATTTTAAATTTGAGAGTCCGGCTTAATACCATAATTATCTGCAGTAATAATTATAGTCAAGTGTGTGTGTGTGTGTGTGTGTGTGTGTAGTCTGGTAGAACCTGCCTGATGACTTGAAATTCCTTTTCTCTCATTCTTCTCTGTATCTTTCACTTCCTCATTTCTCTCATAACTCTGTTTCTCATTTGTTCTTTAAGGAGGAGTTTTAATTTGGCCACACCACCTTAAGATAACACACACACACACACACTGTTATAGGGATTAGTGATTGTGAAACCTGTTATTTACAATTAATTATTTTGGCTTGAATCATGGTAATGTATGTAGGTGGGGTTTTATGGTAAAGTCTGATTATTGTTTTCTCCACCTCTTTAAGAACGCTGGTGTTGTAAAGCAGTTCTGGTAAAAAAGGGTTTATGTTAATGTTACGTTATTATGAAGACCAAGTACTGTAATGGTGCCCTGTATGGACGCTTACCCTCACCTCCCTCAGGGTAGTGCTGACCAGTGTGTCCACTCCTCACCTACAGGAACAGTTTTCCGCCCAGCTAATCATCACTGGACACATCAATGATCTCATCAATGACCTCATCAATCTTTCCACATGATGTTCCACATGATAGCATTTCTATCACATTATTTTTTATTATTATTATTGTTATTATAAGGCGGTTAAGTTCATTTTTCTTTATCATTTGATGATTGTCTTAAACTTCTGTGTTTTTCTGGTTCTGTTTGGATATAGGATATTATTGTTATATTAGATCACTGGTTCCCAAACTTTTTGAAAGCATGGCACCCCTTTGTAGCATCTTTTTTTCCATAGCAACCCAACTCAATTAAACTAAATGTTCATGCATACATACATATATAAAATTAAATGAAGCATGGACAGTAGCATAAATTTGTTATGAATGCATCACAACAGACATAATATGAGGTGAAACAGCCCATTCAAATGAACTATGTCTTTTACAACTGGGTTTGCATTGCACTTGGTGATGTATGGCTTGGATGCAGCTGCTCGGCCATGGAAACCCATTCCATGAAGCTCTCTGCGCACTGTTCTTGAGCTAATCTGAAGGCCACATGAAGATTGGAGGTCTGTAGCGATTGACTCTGCAGAAAGTTGGTGATCTCTTCGCACTATGCGCCTCAGCATCCGCTGACCCCGCTCCGTCAGTTTACGTGGCCTACCACTTCGTGGCTGAGTTGCTGTCGTTCCCAAACACTTCCACGTTCTTATAATACAGCTGACAGTTGACTGTGGAATATTTAGGAGCGAGGAAATTTCACGACTGGATTTGTTGCACAGGTGGCATCCTATCACAGTTCCACGCTGGAATTCACTGAGCTCCTGAGAGCGACCCATTCTTTCACAAATGTTTGTAAAAACAGTCTGCATGCCTAGGTGCTTGATTTTATACACCTGTGGCCATGGAAGTGATTGGAACACCTGATTCTGATTATTTGGATGGGTGAGCGAATACTTTTGGCAATATAGTGTATTTCTGCTTTATCTTTTGTTTAAACTTATACACTACCAGTGAAAAGTTTGGACACACCTTCTAATTCCATGGTCTTTCCTGATGTTTATTTCTCTCTACATTGTAAAACAATGCTGAAGGTGGCCGAAATCCACAATAATGTCCTTTGAACAGTTGATATTGAGATATATCTGCTACTGATGCTCTGTAAAGCCTTCATAACGCCTCTAATCTGAGGTGCTGTTAATTGGTGATTTCTGAGGCTGGTCACTCTAAATGAACTTCTCCTCTGCAGCAGAGGTCAGTTTTGGTCTTGCTTTACTGGGATGGTCTTCATGTGAGACAGTTTCATCATGGTGCTTGATGGGTTTTGCAAATGCACTTGACAATACTGTTCTTGCAAGAACTATTCCAGAACACCTGACCTTTGTGTCTTAAAATAACAACTGACTGGTTTTTGTTGTCATTACATATGGATTACTGAAGTCCATGTGTGTTATTTCAAAGTTTTGAAATCTCCAGGATTGTTCTAGAATGTAGAAAATAAATCCCTAAACAAAAAACATTGAATTAAAAGGTGTGTCCAAACTTTTGACTAGTAGTGTACATTTATCCATCTTTGTCCAATACTGTGAATCACTGCGTGAAATATAGAATGTAGCATGCACCAGTACAAAGGGAGGATCTGGGAGAAGCGGGCAGGGCGATAGAGAAAGAACGTAGAGAAATGGTGTATAAAGTAAGAGTTAGTCCAGGTCCAGCTGGACAGATAGAGGTGAGGTTGGTGTAATGATGATGTTAGTGTTACTGCACGTTTGATTCAGAAACATCTAGAAGATCCTAAGGCTTCTGCAAGAAACCTTTATTGTTATCACATATACATTACAGGTCAGAGCAGAGGGTCAGCCATGATCCAGCAACCCTGGAGCAGAGAGGGTTAAGGGCCTTGCACAGGGGCCCAGCAGTGGCAGCTTGGACCCAGACCTTCTGATCAAGAGCCTTCACCACTTCAGCCACTACTATCACCCATATATACACTGAAACAGTCTGGAAAAACCTACACACATGTATTTACATATTTTTTTGGTTTATTTGATCAGCTCAACAACATTCATTTTTATATTTGAGCACAGAACAACAACAACAACAACAACAATAATAATAATAAGAATAATAATAAGAATAATTTCAAATCCTATATCCTATTTGCATGTTATACTTTATTTCCTGCCCTCTCTGTCGTTCTACTGATCAGCTGTTGCATATGTTCAGGTGTGATTTCCTCCCAGATCTTCTGCAGTACTTCCTAAAGGTCTGCTGTGCTGGTGGTGCAGTGTTCTTGAACTCCTCACTCCAGGTTCTCCCACACCAGCAGGATGGTATGGTTTAAGTCATTCCCTCTCTCTCTCTCTCTCTCTCTCTCTCTCTCTCTCTCTCTCTCTCTCTCTACATCCCACTCCAGAGCTCCCAGTGTTCTGAGTTCCCAGTGTGACCACTTCTTCTCTTCGGACCTGTCTGATACATTCAGAAGCTCTATCCCTTGTAGGAATCCTGTCACTGCTGCTGTGGATAGATCTGCATGGACAGCCTGTGACCAGAGGTCTTGGAGACTATAATGCCGTCTTTGAACTGCCATTACATCAGTCACGGAATTAGTGCTAAGTCTATAATGACCTCAGAAACTTCACTGACTGGTTAGTTCCTCAGGAGCTCTTGATTGCTGAGGTAGAAAGGACATTATTTACAGTTACATTATTTTGTGTCCAGTGTCACCCAGATGAGGATGAGGTTCCCTTCTGAGCCTGGTTCCTCTCAAGGTTTCTTCCTCTGATCATCACAGGGAGTTTTTCCTCATCACTGTCACCTCAGGCTTCTCATTAGGGATAAATGTTAGAGATAAATAATAACTTCACTTTAGCAAACCTTACTACGGTTTTTCTTGGTAACTCTGCTCATGAGTCCAGCTGATCTGAGTCTCCCCTGCAGTGTCTCTGGACACTGGTTTCTTGATTTATTCAACCATACAGCTGGTTCAGGAGCAGTGAGGCATCTGTGTCTTAAGCAGGACACTGGTGAGATGTACTGGTCTTCTTGGGCAGATGGTCAGTTGGACCTTCTACTGCCTCTTCTCTCCTGAGTGGATCCAGCTGCAGCATTTCTCTGGAGACTTTAGTGTACACTTTTTAAAGAAATCCTTTATTTCTTTGCTAAATCCTATAGAGAAAAACCTTCCTTTCTCTCCATATGTATAGCCTGAGGAGGTTCTTAGGAAAGCTGTTTTTGTTCTGTAATTTTTAATTCTAATTTATTCTGAAAATAACAGGTCACACTCCGTATGGAGGAAAGGACAAATATAAACTCAGACGACTGGCTCACAGGACATTAACTTATAAACAGGACATTAACTTTGAAATATTAGTCTGAAGCAGGAGGAAGGTTATTCACCGACACTCTGGAGAGCAGAAGAATAATGAGCATCTGCAGGTAACAGTGCAGCATGGTGGAGGATCACTGCAGGTTTGGAGCTGCATTTCTGCAAACAGACGTGGAGATTTGGTCAGTTACATAATGTGCATTTAATCAGATGTACTGGAGTACGAGGTTATGGGATGTATTAAGTGCCTGGATAAAGAGATAAGTCTTTAGTCTACATTTAAACTGGGAGACTGTGTCTGAGCCCCGAACACTGTCAGGAAGACTAGTCCAAAGTTTAGGAGCTAAATACAAAAACGCTCTACCCCCTTTTGTGGACTTTAATATTCTGGGAACTACCAGAAGTCCGGAATTTTGTGATCTTAAAGAGCGTGGTGGATTGTAGCGTGTCAGAAGACTGGTTAGATACGTGGGAGCTAAACCATTTAGAGCCTTGTGCGTAAGTAGTGTTAGTTTATAATCAATTCTAAACTTAACATGTAGTCAGTGCAGGGATGATAATATTGGAGATATACACTGAACAAAATCATAAACGCAACACTTTTGTTTTTGCCCCCATTTTTCATGAGCTGAACTCAAAGATCTAAGACTTTTTCTATGAACACAAAAGGCCTATTTCTCTCAAATATTGTTCATAAATCTGTCTAAATCTGTGTTAGTGAGCACTTCTCCTTTGCCGAGATAATTCATCCACCTCACAGGTGTGGCATATCAAGATGCTGATTAGACAGCATGATTATTGCACAGGTGTGCCTTAGGCTGACCACAATAAAAGGCCACTCTAAAATGTGCAGTTTTACTGTTTTACCGAAAACTAGTCAGTATCTGATGTGACCACCATTTTCCTCACGCAGTGCAACACATCTCCTTCGCATAGAGTTGATCAGGTTGTTGATTGTGGCCTGTGGAATGTTGGTCCACTCCTCTTCAATGGCTGTGTGAAGTTGCTGGATATTGGCAGGAACTGGAACACGCTGTCGTATACGCTGATCCAGAGCATCCCAAACATGCTCAATGGGTGACATGTCCGGTGAGTACGCTGGCCATGCAAGAACTGGGATGTTTTCAGCGTCCAGGAATTGTGTACAGATCCTTGCAACATGGGGCTGTGCATTATCATGCTGCAACATGAGGTGATGGTTGTGGATGAATGGCACAACAATGGGCCTCAGGATCTCGTCACGGTATCTCTGTGCATTCAAAATGCCATCAATAAAATGCACCTGTGTTCGTTTTCCATAACATACGCCTGCCCATACCATAACCCCACCTCCACCATGGGCCACTTCTTCCACAACGTTGACATCAGCAAACCGCTCACCCACACGACGCCATACACACTGTCTGCCATCTGCCCTGTACAGTGAAAAGCGGGATTCATCCATGAAGAGAACACCTCTCCAAAGTGCCAGGCGCCATCGAATGTGAGCATTTGCCCACTCGAGTCGGTTACGACGACAAACTGCAGTCAGGTCGAGACCCCGATGAGGACGACGAGCATGCAGATGAGCTTCCAAGATGGTTTCTGACAGTTTGTGCAGAAATTCTTTGGTTATGCAAACCGACTGTCGCAGCAGCTGTCCGGGTGGCTGGTCTCAGACCATCTTGGAGGTGAAGATGCTGGATGTGGAGGTCCTGGGCTGGTGTGGTTACATGTGGTCTGTGGTTGTGAGGCCGGTTGGATGTACTGCCAAATTCTCTGAAACATCTTTGGAGACGGCTTATGGTAGAGAAATGAACATTCAATTCATGGGCAACAGCTCTGGTGGACATTCCTGCAGTCATCATGCCAACTGCACTCTCCTGCAAAACTTGTGATATCTGTGGCATTGTGCTATGTGATAAAACTGCACATTTTAGAGTGGCCTTTTATTGTGGCCAGCCTAAGGCACACCTGTGCAATAATCATGCTGTAATCACCTGTGAGGTGGATGGATTATCTCGGCAAAGGAGAAGTGCTCACTAACACAGATTTAGACAGATTTGTGAACAATATTTGAGAGAAATAGGCCTTTTGTGTACATAGAAAAAGTCTTAGATCTTTGAGTTCAGCTCATGAAAAATGGGGGCACAAACAAAAAATGTTGCGTTTATAATTTTGTTCATATATATATATATATACATATACACTATATTGCCAAAAGTATTCGCTCACCCATCCAAATAATCAGAATCAGGTGTTCCAATCACTTCCATGGCCACAGGTGTATAAAATCAAGCACCTAGGCATGCAGACTGTTTTTACAAACATTTGTGAAGGAATGGGTCGCTCTCAGGAGCTCAGTGAATTCCAGCGTGGAACTGTGATAGGATGCCACCTGTGCAACAAATCCAGTCGTGAAATTTCCTCGCTCCTAAATATTCCACAGTCAACTGTCAGCTGTATTATAAGAACGTGGAAGTGTTTGGGAACGACAGCAACTCAGCCACGAAGTGGTAGGCCACGTAAACTGACGGAGCGGGGTCAGCGGATGCTGAGGAGCATAGTGCGAAGACGTCGCCAACTTTCTGCAGAGTCAATCGCTACAGACCTCCAAACCTCATGTGGCCTTCTTGATTAGCTCAAGAACAGTGCGCAGAGAGCTTCATGGAATGGGTTTCCATGGCCGAGCAGCTGCATCCAAGCCATACATCACCAAGTGCAATGCAAAGCGTCGGATGCAGTGGTGTAAAGCACGCCGCCACTGGACTCTAGAGCAGTGGAGACGCGTTCTCTAGAGTGACGAATCGTGCTTCTCCATCTGGCAATCTGATGGACGAGTCTGGGTTTGGCGGTTGCCAGGAGAACGGTACTTGTCTGACTGCATTGTGCCAAGTGTAAAGTTTGGTGGAGGGGGGATTATGGTGTGGGGTTGTTTTTCAGGAGCTGGGCTTGGCCTCTTAGTTCCAGTGAAAGGAACTCTGAATGCTTCAGCATACCAAGACATTTTGGACAATTCCATGCTCCCAACTTTGTGGGAACAGTTTGGAGCTGGCCCCTTCCTCTTCCAACATGACTGTGCACCAGTGCACAAAGCAAGGTCCATAAAGACATGGATGACAGAGTCTGGTGTGGATGAACTTGACTGGCCTGCACAGAGTCCTGACCTCAACCCGACAGAACACCTTTGGGATGAATTAGAGTGGAGACTGAGAGCCAGGCCTTCTCGTCCAACATCAGTGTGTGACCTCACAAATGCGGTTCTGGAAGAATGGTCAAAAATTCCCATAAACACACTCCTAAACCTTGTGGACAGCCTTCCCAGAAGAGTTGAAGCTGTTATAGCTGCAAAGGGTGGACCGACGTCATATTGGACCCTATGGATTAGGAATGGGATGTCACTTAAGTTCATATGCGAGTCAAGGCAGGTGAGCGAATACTTTTGGCAATATAGTGTGTATATATATATATATATATATATATATATATATATATATGTATGTATATATAGTTAGATAGATAGATAGATAGATAGATAGATAGATAGATAGATAGATAGATAGATCTTGGATATATATATCTAATATATATAAATATTAGATATTAAAGCAACTGAAATAATTCGTTGCATTGCACAGATTTGTCCAGTAGATGTCGCTCTTGTTGCAGTGTTTTGAAACAGTGACTTGTTCTCATACAAGTTGTTGAGTTGTTATATCGTGTATATTTACACTATATTGCCAAAAGTATTCGCTCACCCATCCAAATAATAAGAATCAGGTGTTCCAATCACTTCCATGGCCACAGGTGTATAAAATCAAGCACCTAGGCATGCAGACTGTTTTTACAAACATTTGTGAAAGAATGGGTCGCTCTCAGGAGCTCAGTGAATTCCAGCGTGGAACTGTGATAGGATGCCACCTGTGCGACAAATCCAGTCATGAAATTTCCTCGCTCCTAAATATTCCACAGTCAACTGTCAGCTGTATTATAAGAACGTGGAAGTGTTTGGGAACGACAGCAACTCAGCCACGAAGTGGTAGGCCACGTAAACTGACGGAGCGGGGTCAGCGGATGCTGAGGCGCATAGTGCGAAGAGGTTGCCAACTTTCTGCAGAGTCAATCGCTACAGACCTCCAAACTTCATGTGGCCTTCAGATTAGCTCAAGAACAGTGCGCAGAGAGCTTCATGGAATGGGTTCCCATGGCCAAGCAGCTGCATCCAAGCCATACATCATCAAGTGCAATGCAAAGCGTCGGATGCAGTGGTGTAAAGCACGCCGCCACTGGACTCTAGAGCAGTGGAGACGCGTTCTCTGGAGTGACGAATCGCGCTTCTCCATCTGGCAATCTGATGGACGAGTCTGGGTTTGGCGGTTGCCAGGAGAACGGTACTTGTCTGACTGCATTGTGCCAAGTGTAAAGTTTGGTGGAGGGGGGATTATAGTGTGGGGTTGTTTTTCAGGAGCTGGGCTTGGCCCCTTAGTTCCAGTGAAAGGAACTCTGAATGCTTCAGCATACCAAGACATTTTGGACAACTTGACTCACTGACTTGCATTTTAATATATTTAATATATTTTTCCATGAATGTGTATTAAATTATTCCCACTAGTCTATTCTCTACATTTCATAGCTTTTCTCTCGGTTGCGCTGCTTCCAGTAGTGTATATTTATGATAAAAGTATTTATCCAATCATATTTCAGCCAGTGGATGACCTCATGTGTTGCCCGGCCTTAAGAATCAATAGTGCAGGCGTCCAGAGCTTGAAATAAGTGGCAATGAAACTGTTCCATTAACCAATCAGATTTCAAGTTGGCGTCACTAGGGTCATCTAGCAGGCATACGATTACATCAGCAATTTTCCATGCTTTGATTGGATAATTGGAGTAGTCAGAAGCAGCGAACCATGCAAACTAAATAATATATAAATATTTAAACTAGGGCTTTCAAAATTAACGCGTTAATAATGCGTTAATACAAATTCATTTTAACGGCAAAAATTTTATTAACGCGCGATTAACGCAGCGCACATTTTCTGTTTGACCCTTGGCCTTGCCCGTAGTTTGGGAAATGGGAGATGCAGCAGCAAACCGAAACTGAGAAAGAAAAACATCTTCTTTATATATAAAACGATGTCTGATAGTTCTGTTGACGAGACAAAAGTCTGCATTTATTGTGGATGTGAATGAAGTTCTCACCGCAGCACCTCGAGTTTAAAATATCACTTGATGGTGAAGCATACAGCTGATACAGAGAGCTCTTCTGCCCCTCTCCTGCCCCTCGCCAAAGGCAGACAATAGATTGTTTTCAGCGGAGATGTAATGTGAACCTGTGTTCTGTTCTTTTCTTTCATGTTTAATAGTCATGAACAAGTTATTTGAAAAACATATCTATGTTCTTTATGCTCTATATTTAAGGTGGTTTCAGTAATAACTGTACACTTTGCATGTTTAGAAGAAGTGATCTGAAAATGTTAACAGGCTTGTGTCAGTAAATATCTCAGTGCAAGGAAAGAAGTCATTAGTGTCTATTGCCGTGGCGTCATAATGATGCTATAGAGGTGGATTAATTCAGGAAGGACACCAGTGAAGGCCTAGGTGTGAAACGCAACCGCAGTAAAGTTAGTTTTACATTCGCATATTCGCATTTCCGGCTTCAATAGCTGCTTAAATAAATCCGCAAATAACATACACATATATACATAAATTTCCTCTCTACATAGTCTTTAAGCTACACCCTCTTTTTTCTTGAGTAAGCGCTTACATTAAACAAATTTTGAAAGCATAATCCCTATTGTTCTCTACGGCGCAAGGAATGATTTAGGGATTATCGCAAAGTGCAGCCCACTGACAAAAAGCGTAGAACGATATTGATTTTTCTGTTCAGCGTCTGAAGGATCAAACAACTACGTTGCCAACTAGAAATGCCAGACTGATAAAATATGAATTTTTAACAAAAATGCAGCAACATTTTTTTTTTTTTCATTTTAAACATTAGCATACACAATGGAATGAATGATAATTAAATATATTTAAAACTATAGGGCTTTAACAAGCAAAATAATGTAATTGTTTGATAAGCCTATTCAATTTCTCCATTTCTTATATATATATGTATAAATATATATATATATATATACACTATATTGCCAAAAGTATTCGCTCACCCATCCAAATAATCAGAATCAGGTGTTCCAATCACTTCCATGGCCACAGGTGTATAAAATCAAGCACCTAGGCATGCAGACTGTTTTTACAAACATTTGTGAAAGAATGGGTCGCTCTCAGGAGCTCAGTGAATTCCAGCGTGGAACTGTGGTAGGATGCCACCTGTGCAACAAATCCAGTCGTGAAATTTCCTTGCTCCTAAATATTCCACAGTCAACTGTCAGCTGTATTATAAGAACGTGGAAGTGTTTGGGAACGACAGCAACTCAGCCACGAAGTGGTAGGCCACGTAAACTGACGGAGCGGGGTCAGCGGATGCTGAGGCGCATAGTGCGAAGAGGTCGCCAACTTTCTGCAGAGTCAATCGCTACAGACCTCCAAACTTCATGTGGCCTTCAGATTAGTTCAAGAACAGTGCGCAGAGAGCTTCATGGAATGGGTTTCCATGGCCGAGCAGCTGCATCCAAGCCATACATCACCAAGTGCAATGCAAAGCGTCGGATGCAGTGGTGTAAAGCACGCCGCCACTGGACTCTAGAGCAGTGGAGACGCGTTCTCTGGAGTGACGAATCACGCTTCTCCATCTGGCAATCTGATGGACGAGTCTGGGTTTGGCGGTTGCCAGGAGAACGGTACTTGTCTGACTGCATTGTGCCAAGTGTAAAGTTTGGTGGAGGGGGGATTATGGTGTGGGGTTGTTTTTCAGGAGCTGGGCTTGGCCCCTTAGTTCCAGTGAAAGGAACTCTGAATGCTTCAGCATACCAAGACATTTTGGACAATTCCATGCTCCCAACTTTGTGGGAACAGTTTGGAGCTGGCCCCTTCCTCTTCCAACATGACTGTGCACCAGTGACCAAAGCAAGGTCCATAAAGACATGAATGACAGAGTCTGGTGTGGATGAACTTGACTGGCCTGCACAGAGTCCTGACCTCAACCCGATAGAACACCTTTGGGATGAATTAGAGCGGAGACTGAGAGCCAGGCCTTCTCGTCCAACATCAGTGTGTGACCTCACAAATGCGGTTCTGGAAGAATGGTCAAAAATTCCCATAAACACACTCCTAAACCTTGTGGACAGCCTTCCCAGAAGAGTTGAAGCTGTTATAGCTGCAAAGGGTGGACCGGCGTCATATTGAACCCTATGGATTAGGAATGGGATGTCACTTAAGTTCATATGCGAGTCAAGGCAGGTGAGCGAATACTTTTGGCAATATAGTGTATATATATAAATATATATATAACAGTTTTTCTACATTTTTGATTTTTATAAAATTATAGCCTCTTACCCAAAGAAGATGGACAAATGTCACTCATACCACCATGGACAGTTCCCCCTCATCTACTTACTACACCCTTTTGATTTACAATTCACTCTTTTTTACATTTGTTCTACATTTTTGATTTTTTAAAAATTCAATAGCTTCTTAACCAAAAGAGTTGAACAAATGTCACTCATACCACAATGGACAGTTCCCCCTCATCTACTTACTACACCCTTTTGTTTTACAGTTCACTCATTTTTTACATTTTTTTCTACATTTTTGATTTTTTAAAAATTCAATAGCTTCTTAACCAAAAGACCATACCACCTTGGACAGTTCCCTGTTCTGTATTTTCTACACTTTTTTTTTTTTTTGCATTTTAATCAATTTTTACTGTTTTTTTTTTAATTCAATAGCTCCTTAATCAAAGGATATTGCAAAATGCCACTTATAGTACCATGGACAGTTCCCCCTCCTGTATTGACTACACTTTTTATTTTTGCATTTCACTCAACTTTGACTATTTTTATTATATCTTTTATTATTATAGCACATTACAAAATTACAAAATTCAGTTGCTTCCAAAAAGATGGAGAGATGCCACTAATATTGTCACTCACATTTTATTTTTGTATTTCAGTAATTTTTGTGCAATATATTGTACTTACATTGTACTACTCAACTACTGTGTTGATCTGCTTGCATTGGAGTCATGACATATAAAATAACGAGTGACCCAATCCTTCAAAATTTAATGACGTCAATAACAACCACTACAGGAACACCATCTTCCCTACAATATTTACTAATGATAATTTCAACAGAGCTCAGGATACAAAGGACTGACAGATAACATATCAACAACAATAACAGCACATTCTGGGTACAATGAAAACTAATGAAAATAGTTTGCAAACTTTCAAATTTTCAAATAAAGCTAGTAAAGTAACCTATGCAAGCACAACAAAATTTCAAGCTACTGAATTAAATCCTGATTTAAAATTAGCAGACAGAAAGCAGACAGAAAGGACCTCAGCCACTTCAACAATGGACTGTCCTCTCTGTTGCGGTCAGTAAAGTGCCTCTGCTCCCTGAAGGCCAACAGAGAGACTGAGGAGAAGCTTTTCTTCTTTTTGTGTACCACAGGAGGTCCTTACAGTTCTGTATTCTTGTATAAAGATCTGTCTCACAGAAAGATCTTTGGGTTAAGATACTTTGAAGATCAACCAGCTAACATCGCTGTTGAAGACCCGCTACACTGCTACCTTCAATAAATTCTTCTCTCCACAAGAACTGTGGTCAAGCTTACTTATTTTATGTATTAGAGAAATCTAATACATTGGCGAGCCATCCAAACCACTGCTCAGCCAAATACAGCAAAATCTAACAACACAACCACATTTGCAGATTGCACAGATCTGCACATTTGCACATTGTACAGTTACACGATTTGTACAGTAATTTATCTGTAAGGACGCACTCGAGGCAGGCGTAGTAGAATCCATATGCAGATCTTTATTCACAAAACGGCAGGCAAGAATCGGAATCGATATGGCTAAGCGAAAGGGTCAAAAACCGGAAAATCAAGAACTAGCGAACAGAAACCAAAACCGCAAAACCGAGACTCATAGAAAACAGTAACAGGCAAAGATCATACACGTAGCAGGCAATCAGGAACAATAAACAAGGCTTGGTATGTAATCCACTAGAGAGAACAATACTTCGCAGGGAACAATAGGCAGCGTGCTGCTTAAATACCCGATTAAGACAGGAAGTGAGTTTGCAAATGTCAATATTCGGGTGATGGCTCCCTCTGGTGCTCTGGTTCTGCAAGCATCGTTACAGAACCCCCCCCTCTAGGAACACCTCCAGGTGTTCGTCGACGCGGGCGCCCCCGTGGACGAGGAGCAGGTCGATTCGGGAAGCTCAGATGGAATTCCTCAGTGAGCGAGGGGTCGAGAATGTCCTGTGCATTAACCCAACAACGCTCCTCTGGGCCGTAACCCTCCCAATCCACCAGATACTGAAGGCGGCCACCTCAACGATGGGAATTCAGGATGGTGCGCACCTGGTAGGCAAGGGAGCCATCAATGTCCAGTGGTGGGGGAGGTTCAGTGATAGCGGGGCCGGTGGTTTGAGGCTCGTGGAAGGGCTTGAGTAAAGACACATGGAAGGTAGGCGAGATACGATACGATGCTGGAAGCTCAAGGCAGAAAGAAACTGGATTAACTTGGCGTAGAATTTTAAACGGGCCAATAAACTTGGGGCTTAACTTATGACAAGGAAGTTTTAGTTTTATATTCCTAGTAGAAAGCCACACCTTCTGACCCACTCGGTAACCTGGGTGGGGACGCCGACGCCGGTTAGCTTGGAGCTCTTGTCGTCGGATCGATCTCTGGAGACGAACATGGGCTCTTTCCCAGACCTCCTGACTACATCTTGCCCAGTCTTCAACTGTAGGCACATCCGAGGGTTCCCCGGACCAAGGAAAGAGCGGAGGTTGATAGCCCAATGCACATTGGAAGGGAGTTAAGCCGGTCGAGGAGTGGCGCAACGAGTTTTGGGCATACTCAGCCCAGGGGAGAAACTCACTCCAACGGTGTTGCTCATGGCTGCAGTATGTTCTTAGGAACCTCCCAATTTCTTGATTAAGCCGTTCCGCTTGGCCATTGGACTGGGGGTGATACCCTGAGCTGAGGCTGACATTGATCCCGAGTTGTTTGCAAAACTCCGACCACACACGAGATGTGAACTGTGGGCCACGATCAGAAACAATGTCCTCGGGTAAACCATAGTGACGGAAGATGTTTTGGAAAATGGCTGTGGCTGTTTCCATGGCAGTAGGCAGACCTTTCATGGGGATTAACTTGCAGGACTTGGAAAAGCGGTCGATTACAACCATGACTGTGGTGAAACCTCGAGAGACAGGGAGGTCTGTGAGAAAGTCTACTGAGATGTGAGACCAGGGTCGGCGTGGAACTGGCAGTGGTTGAAGTAGACCTTCTGGTAGCTGACGGCTCGTTCGGGACTGTGCGCAGACCGAGCAGGAACGGATAAACTCCTCGACATCGTGGTTGAGCGATGGCCACCAGAATCTTTGTCGTACCAGCTGAATGGTTCTACGGGTGCCGGGGTGTCCTGAACTCAGGCTCTCATGGGTCCATCGTAACACTTGTTGGCGGAAACCTGTGGGTACATAAACTTTGGTCGGTGGACACGTTGGGGGAGGAGCCTCTGTTGATTGAGCCCGTTCAATTTCACTCATCAGGTCCCACTGCACAGGAGCTACTTGGACAGATGGTGGAAGGATAGGCTCTGGGCTGGATGGTGGCTCCAGGGTTTCATGGATTCGTGACAGGGCATCTGCTTTCCCATTCTTAGACCCGGGGCGGTAGGAGACTGAAAACTTGAATCGTGTAAAGAATAGCGCCCACCTAGCTTGCCGTGGGTTGAGACGCTTGGCTTCCCAAAGATAGGCCAGATTTCTGTGATCGGTAAGGACCAGGAACGGGTGGCGGGCCCCTTCGAGCCAGTGCCTCCACTCTTCCAGGGCAGCCTTTATCGATAGTAGTTCCCAATTCCCTACGTCATAATTCATTTCGGCCGGTGTGAGCTTTCGGGAGAAAAAGGCACAAGGATGCAGTTTTCCGGACTCAGGTTGACGTTGAGAAAGCACAGCCCCTATCCCACAGCTCGAAGCGTCCACCTCCACTACGAATGGCCGCTCAGGGTTAGGATGACGGAGTATCGGAGCGGAAGAAAAAATTTTCTTAAGTTTCTGAAAAGCAGCTCTGGCATGATCAGTCCACTTTAATTTCTTGGGCTTGTCTTTCAGCAGTGAAGTCATTGGGCTAGCAATGGTACTGTAGTTCCTGATGAATCTCCTGTAAAAGTTCGCAAATCCAAGGAAGCGTTGCTTGATGGAGGTAGGTTCGGGCCAGGATGTAATGGCAGACACTTTCGATTGATCCATTTCTACTCCTTCATGCGAGATTACATATCCTAGAAATGTTACTGTGGAACGGTGAAACTCACATTTCTCCAGTTTCACATAGAGATTGTGGTTGGTGAGGCGTTGGAGGACAGCACGAACATGAGAAACGTGTTGATCTAGGCTGGCGGAATATATGAGGATGTCATCTACGTTCGAATGCTGTTCATAGATTTCAGTTCAGCATTCAACACAATCATCCCTCAGCAGCTGATTAAGAAGCTGAGTCTCCTGGGCCTGAACACCTCTCTCTGCAACTGGATCCTGGATTTCCTGACTGGGAGACCTCAGTCAGTCCGGATCGGGAGCAGTATCTCCAGCACCACCACACTGAGCACTGGAGCACCTCAGGGCTGTGTGCTCAGTCCATTGCTGTTCACTCTGCTGACTCACGACTGTGCAGCAATGCACAGCTCCAACCACATCGTCAAGTTCGCTGATGACACGACCGTCATCGATGCATTTCCCGATGTAGCTGGTCACTGATGCCGTGTATTCCTCCAAGTCAATAGAGTCGCCGTTGGTTGCAGCCTCACTAAACATGTCCCAGTCACTGCACTCAAAACAGTCCTGAAGAGTAGAGATGGCTCCTGCTGGCCAGGTCTTAACCTGTTTCAGAACCGGTTTAAAGCGTCTGACGAGTGGTCTGTATGCTGGAATCAACATAACAGAGATGTGGTCTGAGTAGCCGAGGTGGGGGCGGGGCTCCACACGATATGCGCCGGGAATGTTTGAATAAACAACATCCAGTGTGTTCGTCCCTCTCGTAGGAAAGTCCACATGCTGATGGAATTTAGGGAGCACTGTTCTGAGATTTGCATGATTGAAATCTCCAGCGATGATAAACAGTCCGTCAGAGTGAGCATTCTGCAGCTCGCTAATAGCTCCGTACAGCTCACACAGAGCCTCCTTAGCATTAGCGCTGGGTGGAATGTACACTCCGATAATGAGAGTAGTGGTGAATTCCCAGGGTAAATAAAAAGGTCTGCATCTAACAGTTACAAACTCCACTACCGATGAGCAGTAGTTAGACACAAGCACAGAGTCCTTACACCATTCCGTGTTGATGTAAACACACACACTGCCACCGCGAGTCTTACTGCACAGAGCTGCATTCCTGTCGGCACGAAACACGGTTAGTCTGGCTAGCTGAATGGCGGCGTCCGGAACTCTGTCGCTGAGCCACGTCTCCGTGAAAACAAAGACGCAGCAGTCTCTGAACTCACGCCGTGTAGTTTGCTGGAGTCGGATGTAGTCCAGTTTATTATCCAGTGAGCAGACGTTGGACAAGATGATGGAAGGGAGTGCCGGCCGGCTAGGGTTGGTTGTTAGCCTAGCACGGACACCCGCTCTTTTACCGAGCTTCCGCTCCCTCGAACAACGATTGCGACGTCCTCTCTCCCGGCCACCGGCATCAGGCGACGCCGAGGATTGAAGGCCTGGACTTCGCAGCAAGCCGAGTTCGCGAAGTTTGCAGAGTAGTTCATCATGCAAGTTAGTAACTGCATGATTTCTGTACCGTAATATCGTCTGGCGGTCGTATACATGAACTGTCTTTGGCATCCATGCACTTTAAGTTTAGCGCTAAAACAAAAAGAAAGCACCATTTTGGTTCCGGAGTGGGCGCTGCGTGCTACTGCCGCGCCGCCATCTTGGATTCAAATACGTACCGTGGTGGGTCTCATCAGCAAGAACAATGAGTCAGCATACAGAGAGGAGGTGCAACATCTAACAGCCTGGTGCAGAGCCAACAACCTCTCCCTGAACGTCGACAAGACCAAAGAGATGGTTGTTGACTTCAGGAGAGCACGGTGTGACCATTCTCCACTGAACATCGATGGCTCCTCTGTGGAGATCGTCAAGAGCATCAAATTCCTTGGTGTCCATCTGGCGGAGAACTTCACCTGGTCACTCAACACCAGCTCCATCACCAAGAAAGCCCAGCAGCGCCTCTACTTCCTGAGGAGGCTGAGTAAAGCCCATCTCCCTCCCCCCATCCTGTCTGTGTTCTACAGAGGGACCATGGAGAGCGTCCTGAGCAGCTGCATCACTGCCTGGTTTGGGAACTGCACCGTCTCAGATCGCAAGACCCTTCAGCGGATAGTGAGGACAGCTGAGAAGATCATCGGAGTCTCTCTCCCCTCTATCACAGACATTTACACCGCACGCTGCATCCGCAAAGCCATCAGCATTGTGGCTGACCCCACACACCCCTCACACACACTCTTACACACCCCACACACCCCTCACACACACTCTTACACACCCCACACACCCCTCACACACACTCTTACACACCCCACACACCCCTCACACACACTCTTCACCCTCCTGCCATCTGGAAAGAGGTACCGGAGCATTCGGGCCCTCACAACCAGACTGTGTAACAGTTTCTTTCCTCAAGCCATTAGGCTCCTCAACACCCGGGACTGAACTGTTCTACACTCTCACACACACACACACACTCTCTCTTGACTGTGTGGACACAAACACACACACACATAATTTATACTGTTCATTACTTACTGCACTACCTCTACCTGTCATCCGCTGCTATAGTTATACTTATGTTTATTCTATTTGCACTACCTCAACTGCTGCTGTGTATTCTTGCACAATATTTTTGCACAATACTTTTTTTTTTCTACATCATTTCACTTCACTTTATCTATTTTATTTCACTTACATTCCAGTACACGTTCTTTTATTTCTTTTCAGCGCTAAGTGTCCTGTGTTCTTTTGTGTTGTCTTTATTGTATTTATTGTCTTTTTTGCACTGTCTTGTCTATGCTCTGTTTGCACCTAGCTGCACACTGTGCACTTTACGTGGCTAAGACAAACTTCTGTCCTAGCTCTGTGGTGTTGTTTGTTGTTTTGTATTGAACTTGTTGTTGTATGTTTATGTAGCACCAGGTCCTGGAGAAACGTTGTTTCATTTCACTATGTACTGCGCCAGCTGTATGTGGTTGAAATGACAATAAAAGCTTCTTGAATCTTGAATCTTGAATCTATGTAAGCAATGACGAATTTGTTTAGCATATCCCTGAACACTTCATTGATAAGTGACTGGAAGACGGCGGGGGCGTTCGTGAGTCCATATGGCATGACCAGATACTCGTAATGTCCATGTGTTGTGTGAAACGCTGTCTTCCATTCGTCGCCCTCCTTTATCCGGATGAGATTGTACGCGCTGCGCAGGTCAAGCTTGGTGAAGATTTTGGCTCCTTGTAACTGTTCGAAGGCTGCGGGAACCAGGGGAAGAGGGTAAGGATACGGGACTGTGATTGCGTTCAGGCCTCGGAAGTCAATGCAGGGTCGAAGGCCGCCGTCCTTCTTTTCTACAAAGAAGAACCCTGCTGCCGCTGGTGAGCTAGACGGGCGGATGTATCCAGCTGCAAGTGCTTCCTCAATATATTCCTCCATAGCAAGCTTTTCAGGAAGTGACGGGGGGTAAATGCGATTCTTAGGTGGCGTGGTGTTCGGAAGAAGGTCAATGGCACAGTCCCAGGGTTGATGTGTGGGTAATCTGGCGGCCTTTTCTTTACTGAAGACCTCTTGGAAATCTTGGTATTCTTTGGGGAGTGTGATTTGGAGCGATGATTCGGGGCTTTCGATAGACGTGGAAAGGCATGGACGGGTTATCGGGCTGCAAAAACAGTTCTCTAGGCAGAAGGTAGACCACCTTTTTAATTCCCCCTCCTTCCATGAAATGTCCGGGTCATGAAGTTGAAGCCAGGGAAGGCCTAGGACGACAGGGTTTGATGGTGAGGAAATAACGAAAAATCTCAGTCTTTCTCTGTGAAATAATCCGATCTGAACCTCCATGAGAGGTGTGTGGTGAGTAAGAAGGCCCTCCCCAATGGGTTGATCATTTATGGCAGTGACTTTTAACGGCGGAGTGCATGGGATAGTTGATAGGCCGAGCTCACTGACCAGATTGCTGTCTATCAGGTTCACTGCTGATCCGGAGTCAACCAGCGCTGTGACGAAAAAACGAGAGTCATTGTGAAGGACGAAGGCAGGAAGAGAAACCTTTGAAACCAGCTTCACGACTTCTCTCTGGGATGTGGCAGGCTTCTCTGGGCATTGGAAGACTCTGTGACCTGGTTGTCCACAGTAGAAGCACAGCTGCAGCTGCACACGGCGTTCGCGCTCAACCTCAGAAACACGAGACCTCCCCAGTTGCATAGGCTCGGTGTTTTCCTCCTTCTGGCTGTGGTATTCCATAGTGCCACGTGGTGAGGAATGAGGTGTGGGGGTGCGAGTACGATGCTGGCGCCGCAGGTTGTCAAGGCGAATAGCAGTGGATATGTACTGGGAGAGAGTAACATCAGTGTCTCTGCACACCATTTCCGCCTTCAGCTCTCTAGTAAGTCCTTCCCGAAACACCGCTATTAATGCCGCCTCATTCCAGCCTGACTGAGCAGCGAGCGTGCGGAACTTAATAGCAAAATCAGCAGCTGTATCAGTTCCTTGGCGTAATTCCAGTAATAGGACAGAAATGTCTTTACCTCCTGCCGGATACTCAAACACTTCCCTGATCAGATTCGCGAAGTAATCAGCTGAGTAATCAGCTGAGGAGGATCCGAATCCCACACAGCCGAAGCCCAATCCAGCACTTTGCCCATCAGCAGAGATAAAAGGAATGCGCATCTGACGCTATCGCTGCAGTATACCTCCGGCTGTTGAGCGAAAAAGTTGTCACACTGGCGCAGGAAACCCCGGCATCGATCCGCGGCACCATCAAACTTTTCTGGCAGCGCGAAGCGTGGAATTTCACTGCGCGGAGGCGGAACTGGAGCTGCGGCGGGAGATTGTCGTTGTCGTAGCAGCGCGTTGGTGGCTTTCAACGCCTCCACCTGGTCCTGGTAGAACCGGATCATGTGTCCTTGGCGAACTAAGGTTGCACGAGGATCCGCTGGATTCTCTGAAGGCGAAGTATTCTGTAAGGACGCGCTCGAGGCAGGCGTAGTAGAATCCATATGCAGATCTTTATTCACAAAACGGCAGGCAAGAATCGGAATCGATATGGCTAAGCGAAAGGGTCAAAAACCGGAAAATCAATAACTAGCGAACAGAAACCAAAACCGCAAAACCGAGACTCATAGAAAACAGTAACAGGCAAAGATCATACACGTAGCAGGCAATCAGGAACAATAAACAAGGCTTGGTATGTAATCCACTAGAGAGAACAATACTTCGCAGGGAACAATAGGCAGCGTGCTGCTTAAATACCCGAGTAAGACAGGAAGTGAGTTTGCAAAAGTCAATATTCGGGTGATGGCTCCCTCTGGTGCTCTGGTTCTGCAAGCATCGTTACATTATCTTATTCTGCACTACTTTTTACATTTCACATCCACATCTTTATATATATATTTTTTTACACATTTATACATATACTTATTTTATCTTATTTTTTTATTTTATTTTATTTCATTGTAAATGAAATTTATATTCTTATATTCTAGATTTTATATCTTATATCTTATGTCTTGTCTTTCTATTGTCATTTTGGCTCCTTGCTCCTTTCTCTTTCTATTTCACTGCGTATCATACTGTGTATCGTTATGTATGTGACAAATAAAATTTTAATTTGGCATTCTCACTGACTACTTTTTTGTGGTTCTTTATAGGTCTGTGAATATTCAGTCCTGATTGCCAGCCGTTGGGTGTAATATACACAATATACATTTAACTGTATACTCTAATTAATTTGCTCTATAGTAAATTAATATTAGCTATTTAAAAATGACAAACATATTTTCAGATCAAATTTTAGCTATAAAATATGTCCACAAATGTCCCGACCATGCCATACTAATACAAAACAATGATATTCCTTATGATAACCCTCAAGACCTGATGTCCACTGAGATGGACTTTAAACTTTAAAAAAATCCTGTGCTCTACAACTTTGAATTGTTTTCAAATTGACTTTAAATATTAACACTTGATACTGTTAAAATTATAAACAGTGCAAATTGATAAAGCTACCATGGACATAAAATATCATTTTAAAGGTGAAAAGTGAGCTAACTCCTTCTCTATTCAATTAAGGGTCATAAGTTGATTGCTATTGGTTGATTAGGGGCCAATCAGTGACCTGGCATTCTTCAAATTCAAAAAAGATACATTTTTATTGGTTTACAGAGAAAAAAAATGTGACGTACATTCCAATAAAAGCTGGTCTGAAAGGGTTAAGCAAACATACGTAGCTAAGTGGTCTATGGTCATCGCATGATAAACTGGAATTACCAACATTTGGATCTCTTGAGGAAATTTTTGCTTGCATTTCGACCAGACAGAAAAATCTGAAGAATCTTTTCAGGAAGGCCTTGTAGCACTATTAACGGTAAGTACTTTGTACTTATTTGCAAAATGTTTAATAGGCCATGTGGTGATTGTTTTTAGACTTTAGATGTAAATATATGTAAATTCATTACATCTGCTTAAACATGATAATCAGCTTAAAATCTCCCAATGTTTTTAGCAATATTGAACATGTTAGTGAGTTGAACTTGTAAGGCAGGGGTTCTCAACCTTTTGCAACTCATGCCTCATCAATGACTGTTTAAAAACATTCTGAGGACCACCTTTCCAAATATGATAATATGAACACAGAATAACACGATGTGCTGATGTGATTGGTGTTGCAATATTTAAACGTAAATTAGCTTTTAGATAATGCATCTTGGCTTGAGTGTTTTTGATCATATAAATTCATAAGAACATTTAGATAATTAGACAATAAGATTTGTCAATTAAAAAATGAATTAAAATTAATTTGGGGCTAGTCTAACACTGCCTACCCGGCCCACCAGATGGCGCTCGAAGGTCCACTAGAGGTAAACGTTAGTTACTTTGTTGATTTACTATGATTTAGTTTTTTTGTAAATTAAATAACATTAAAGGTTCTGTACTCAATAAGTCAGAAACATTACTCCAGAATTATCTGTCTTTGTTACACACATGCAATCACAAACATGCATGTTTATGTGTATATAACACAAACAATAAAAAAACATACACACAAAAATGATCCCAGTAGAATGTGTAGAATGTTCCCCCAAGAGCAATGTTCGCAGAGATTGTGTTTAGGGGGCATAGACTTAAGATTGTATGGTTTTAATTTGTTCAGGTTTTATTTAGTTTGTTATAGATACTTGTCATAGTATGTTTGCATATAGGGGTATGCAAAAAAAAAAAAAAAAAGGGTGATTAATTGCAGGCCTAAGTAGGCTACAATTTGCCCCTTTTTATTTAGGTAATTAGGCTACATTAATGGTTTCATGAATTGACCGATCTACTATTGATAAATTCTACTATTGTCCTTCAGTTTACTTGAATTTTTGGCTTCCT
Source organism: Hemibagrus wyckioides (assembly GCF_019097595.1). Lineage (NCBI taxonomy): Eukaryota > Metazoa > Chordata > Actinopteri > Siluriformes > Bagridae > Hemibagrus > Hemibagrus wyckioides. Next base: position 35,187,595 of record NC_080710.1, on the reverse strand, counting down.
TTCCACCATCATTCATTGTGTAGTTTTACATAAGCCTCTGGCCTATTTTACATTTTTCATTAAACTTTATTGATAGATTTAAAAACGTGTGACCCATTTTACCTGGACATATCAGCTGAGTTTTGGGGTGCTTGTTGAGTTTAAATGTCCAAAGATCCTAAAGTATTCTACTTAGCAACATATTTTCTTTGTAGAAATATAGCAGAGATTCACAACAATTTATAATAGTAACACTTAAGATGGTCTTGCGTTATTTTAAGTGGTTTTCTACCAAAAAAAAGTCTCAAATTACGTGACTTCAGCCTACTCTTTTAACCACTTGATATGTGTCCTTTAACAATTATATCTCAGCTACAATAAAGATCTGTTGGTTTAACTGTTAAGAGTTGTATGAAATTGAATGGTTTTATTATCAAATAAATAGGTAATTTTATCTCAAGCTTTTTATTTATGGCCATATAATTTTAATGTATTTAATACCTGAAATTTAATAACAGAAGATACCGAAAAGGAAAAGGAGCTTCAAGAAAGGACCTATGGTCATTGGTTGGAGGAGAAGAAATAGTGGTTATGGAACTTCTAAAAGCTGACCTGGGCTGTGAAGACACAATGTACACCTCAAAGGTGTAGTCCAACCTGTCCTACAAACTTTTTAAAAAAGACAGTGTCAGAAATCGTCACTGGTTATGGGTGATTTGGACAATGAATCGAAATGGAGTACAAGACAAAGTAAAAAAATTACAACAATGCACAACACAGAAGCTGGCAGTAAAGGATGCTGAATCTGTCCCTGCTGATGATGATGCACATGTTTCACAAAGACAGACATTGGACAGTGAATTGGAGGTTGCAAGTAAAACATGGCCATCATCAGACACTGAGAGAGTAGAGCCGCCCATCGACTCCAACGATGAACACATAAAAGAGAACTGTCCTCAGAAAACACAAGAGTCACTTCATGATGTAGAAGAGCCGTCTGCCATGTGCACACACCCATCCGAGAGTGAGCTGGAAGAGACATCCTGCAGTCAAAGACTGGGCTCATCTGATCCTGAAATAAGTACTTTTCCTGAGCAAGACACCACTGACAGTGACGTTGAGCAAAAGAGAAAGACATATAAAATGGAAACAAAAGAAGTGAAAGAAAGCAAGGGGAATGATAAATGGAGGAAGGTGCCTTACATGCCCAAAAAATTTACCATTTCATTGGACATAAAGAAATGGAAAGAAATTGAACCAGAGAAAGGTTCTACTAAACTAAAACAGCCATGGACCCATTATTTTTATAACAGCTTCAGAAGGAAAAATCCTTGCTGCACAATAGCTTTTAAATATCAGCATGTTAAGCTTGAGAAAAGCAGAAAAAAACATTCCCATTATTTAGTAATCTATGGAGTCTGCACATTCCCTTCATGCACGGCAAAATACACTTTTCAAATTACAAAGAAACCCAGCATCAACAGAAAAATCAAAATTACAGTCATCCAAAGAGGAAAGATTGAACACAAAAGAACCCAAAAACAATTTAGACCAGCAACAAATTTACGTCGAGGGAAAATTGCACTGTCAGTGCAAAAGGGAGTGAGCCAAGAGTATTATCGGCGGTTAAAACACACTCCTGCAGCTGAGCTCTTGGCTGGAAACATCACAAGAAGCTTAAGCAAAGACATACTAAAAGTAATAAGTTCTGAAGTCAAAAAGCAATCACGTCTTCACAATGACATCCTCATGGAGATGTACATGACACAGAACATTATGAGAGAATGTGACAACAAATTTTATCGCATGCCTGGGTACATACAGCACTTTCAAGTGGATCCCTTTGGAGTGCATTTGTATACAGAAACTGGAATCAGCATTTTGGTGCAACATCTGCGTCGAAAGGCTCCAGTAAGTTTGTATCTTGATGCAACAGGAAATGTGGTCACAAAAATACCCAACCAAAAAAAGCGTGTCCTCTACTACTCTCTGACTCTACCAGGAGGGGGTCATAATGCACCACCTCTTCCAGTAAGTGAAATGTTAACAAATGAACATTCCATTCCACCCATCACAAACTGGATCATGAAATTCTTACTGCAGGTATCACAATACATAAGACTACGAATCCATAAAGTGGAAACAGACTACAGCTGGGCATTAATGCAAAGTGTCCTCATTGGATTCAACAAAGAAAGTGTTGTTAGTTACCTGGAAAGAGCCTTTGCCATTTGCAGCGGGAAAAAAACTTGGAATGAAATTAGAAGTTTCACAGTTCTCCACCTTTGTTCAGCTCATATATTAAAAGCCGTTGCACAGGTCACTGGAAGAACAACTGATGACAAAGGACTGAAACAATTTATCATTTTCGGCTTTGCAAGGCTGCAGAACACAGCATCACTAGGAGCAGCAATGAACATTTTCAGACCACTATGCACAGTTTTGTTAGCAACCCACCTTACAAAGACCGTGCAAAACAATCTTGCAGTTATAAAAAGGATAATCAGAGAATCAGGGGAAGAAAATTATGAAGACTTGGAGAAAATCAGGGAGTGTGCTCTAACTGAAACAGATGAACAAAAAGGTCATGCATACACAATTCTGAGCAGATCTCCATTCTCCATTTATTTCAAAAAGGCAATTGATGAAATCAAGGAAGCTCAGACAACTGAACAGGATCACAGTGAATTAACAGAGGTTAACCCATACTTTTGCCCTGCAATTGTAAATTCTGTTGTTTCACACTATATGGGCATCATCCCCTTGTGGAGCGGCATGCTTCTTGGAAATTTACGGAGGTATGCAATTGATGTAGAGGAGGCTGTTCAAGAACCATTTATGACAAGGGACACAAACTGCCATGTCGAAAACTGGTTTGGCATTGTAAAACAGCAGATTATATTAAAAGAAAGACGCCTAAGACCTGGAAATTTTGTCAGAAAGTTGTATCGTTCTATTCAAGGACGGTACACTGAACATGTCCTCCAGCATAAACTGACTGAGGAGTTAATATTGAAACCCCTTCAACCAAGACACATCAGTCAGTCTCAGGAGGGATGGTCCAAAAGAGATGTAACAAAAGCTCAAAATTTAAAATCAAGGTATTTCACAGCTCCGCATCGCATTCCATCTCCAAAAAAGCAAAAGGCTGAGAAGAACGAGAATGTTTTGACAAGGTTGAAAGAAAAAGTAAAGCAGGATGACAAAGAACAGCAGTATCATGCATTCACAAAGGTAATAAAGACGTATATTTCAGACACTAAATTTACTGAATAATTAAAGTCACACAATATAAAGATGATGTAACTGCACATGTCATAATCAAATAAATTATGATTTCTAAGTTACGATTGCTGTCATTGTAGGTAAAGCCTGAGTGGAAGGACTCAACACCCAAAAGTATCGTGACAGAAGGACAGCATACTTCAGAAGAAGTAAAATAAAGAATTTGACTATTTATAGATGGAATCACACTAATTTACTGCAACAAATTATTTATTATACGTTATTTGTTTATTTCTAGGTGGACTTACTTTGGAGATCTTAACCTACTGAAGTGATTGTTGCAGTTCTGAAATCATGCGACCAGAAAATGAAATTTAACCTAAGACATAGTGAATTTATGACTTTGAGGCCACACGTGTGGCTAACTGGAGAGGTAAATTCTTGTAAAATACTCAGGATTTTTTTTTAAAATGTGTTTTTATATCTATCCATGCACTTTTAGATACACCATTACAAAATATAAAAAAACTGACAGTTTACATCATTTCAGGCTTGATTACATTTTATTTATATGTTTCTCCAAAAAAGGCTATAGAATGTTACATTAGGGCCATACTTAACACTGAGGATAAAGGTGGAAGAATATACCAACTTAACCACTACAGCATGGGCTCAATTTTACATGGCACAAGGGAACAGATGGCCCAACAGGGTTTGCCCAATGTAAGTATTTATGTGCATAACACCTATTTTCTGCTGTACTAAATTTATGTTTTGTTATTGGTTGCTTAAATTATGTTATTCAAATTTCATAGGTGCCTATGAAGGGATAATTGGAGCTCTAAATATTAAAAATATACACTGGAAGTTTGTGGTAAGTGAAAATGTTTGATCATTGTATCACAGAATCTAATGTATTTAAAGTGTTTTGCAATTAACTCATATACATTATTAAGCCTTAAAATATGTCCCCAGTGCTAAAATGAGTGTTTCTCATTGTACACCATGTTCAGTATATATTTCTATTTGTATTTAACAGAGTTACTTTTTATATTAATGTTTATAATTCCTGTAAATATAAATAAAAATAAAATGTTATACTGCTCAAATTAATTTTAATCTACATTTAAATGTTCTAAACCATTTATTATTAATAGAAGAATATTATGTAGTGCTTAGGACTGTATGTGTACATCAAATAAGATATTTATGGACACTATCCATTTTTCTTCAAGTATCTCAACGCAATTTCCAGCCAGATTTTTGTGGTTGATCCTCAGCGTGGAACGGATGAAATACAGGAAGCAAAAGAAGCAGCCCATCGATTTGGGTAAATCACTGAAATAAAAAGAAAGTGTATAACACACATTTTAATGTTTTTACCTCATGTTTTGACAAATGGTAAACTCCTAAATCCACTTCAGAAAAATGTAAAAATGCCATAAAAGTTGAAACTCATAATTCACTAGTTGATCAGCTATAAATGTGTAATGCTTAACCAAACAATATTTTTTCAACAACAGACAGTACTTCAGGATGCGACTAAATAGACTTGGAAAGCAAGACTGGGTTAACAAAAAATGGACACCAGGCCAAATTAGACATACTTTCCAGGCAGATGCCAAAGCTGCGGAGTCTTTGTCATGCAGGTAATGTTTACATCTATGATTAAAATATATAATTTTATTAGTGATATTTGAATGATATTGTAATAAACTGGTGGTTATAATTTGAATATAATTTTCATTCAATTACATTTTTCTAATTTATACCATTATTTTTTATGATGCTGTTTGTGACCCCATGATAGGAGCAGCCTAAAGCAACAATCTAATAGCTGAACACAAATTATTTGTCATGCTCTAATCTAAGTAATAAACTGTAATAATAATAAAAATGATTAAAGAAATGTTTAAATATGTACAAAACAACTAAAATGAAACAGGATTTTATCTTTTCCCCTTTCAGATGGCCATAATGACAGTAAAGGAGTTTCCACAAATTCCCAAGAAAATCACAATTGAGTCTTCACCAGAGTCAATTTTGTGTGTCAGGAAAGAGATGGCAGAGATCATTATAAAAGGATCAGGTACTGTTCATTGTTAAACATTATTCTTGCTAATCATTTATATCAAAGGATTTAAACCAAAATGACACACTTTAATGTAAATTGTGTTAATTATAATGGTTGAAGTTTGAAAATGTATTTTTTTTTATTTATTTGTTTGTTTGTTTTATTTAACAATATCCTTTTCAGAATCAAAAGATGGTTATTGTTCATTCTGTGGAAGTCTGGACTTACCCAGTTCAACTGCTAACTCACTTTGGGTAAGAAAAAACTTTCAAATTAATAATCTTTAATAAGTGTTCTGATTTTAATGAAATAGATAAAGTTTTAATTATGTTATACTGTGATTCCATGCAGATACAATGTGAGACCTGCCAAAGATGGTATCACATTCAGTGCCTTGGAATGAACAATGAGGAAATTCCAAGCAAAGAGACAAGCTGGAATTGTGAACTCTGTGCTACTTGCAGTTTGCAAGTAAATAGCCCAAATTTACTTTAACTATTACCAAACTTTAACCATACCTAACTTTTATTTTTCTCTCCTCTCCGCTCCTCTCCTCTCCTCCCAGGTACAGATTGCACACCTGAGATGCCAGTGATCCAGGATGGGTTCCCTGTGGAGTATGATTCCTCTCAATGTTTCTTCCTATTGCCTCTTGCCATCACAGGGAGTTTTTCCTTGCCACTGTCACCCTCGGCATGCTCATCAGGGACAATCTGTTCATTTTGATTTATACATATTTTTGCACACATTTCATACTCATGTCCCTTATTATCTTTTGATTCTGTAAAGCTGCTTTGCAACAATGAGCACTGTTAAAAGCAGTATATGAATAATTGAAATTGAATTAAAATATTTCTCAAGTTGTACATTATTAGTGTTTTATTGATTAATTAAATACATTTGTTATAAAATATTTAAATATATGTAAAACTGAGAAAGAAATGGATGTTTTTATATTTAATCTTTGTATGCCAATTAGAATAAATATTTTTAAAAAACTTTAAAATTTCATAGTTATTTTCTATTCACAAAATATCCACAGAAAACATATGTTGTGACTGGCACTGAATCATTCACTAATATAGAAACAAAATTAATAAAATCTAAAATTGCCAAATATACACTTAAAAATATCAAAAAGAGTCAAAGAAGCTTTATTGTCACTTGAGCCATATATAGAAGATGCAGTACACAGTGAAGTGAAACAACGTTCCACCTGCACCAGAGGTGCTACAAAGAACAAAAACAAGTACATGTGACACAGACAAACATTGAGCTAAGCTAATAACTTAAGGTCAGGACATATAACGCCAGCTTTGTGCAGAATAATAGTGTTAACAGTGGGTGCAAGAGATACAAATATTAAAGTGACACATGTAAACAGGATCAATATAAAGTGATGTATGCATGTAAACAAGACAAATTTGTGCATATGTGTTGTCCGTGTCCAGCACAGTTCAGTTCTCTGTTGAGAACAGTTCTCGTGTGTGTGCGTCTCTCCGTGTCCAGCACAGTTCAGTTCTCTGTTGAGAACAGTTCTCGTGTGTGTGCGTCTCTCCGTGTCCAACTCAGTTCAGTTCTCTGTTGAGATAACTGATTGCCTGAGGGAAAAAGCTGTTCAACAGTCTGGTTGTGAGGGTCCAAATGCTCCTGTACCTCTTTCCAGATGGTAGAAGGGTGAAGAGTGTGTGTGAGGGGTGTGTGGGGTCATCTACAATGCTGTCTACATTGCAGATGCAGTGTGTGGAGTAAATGTCCATAAGAGAGGGAAGAGAGACTCCGATGATCTTCTCAGCTGTCCTCACTACCCGCTGAAGGGTCTTGCGATCCAAGACGGTGCAGTTCCCAAACCAGGCAGTGTTGCAGCTGCTCAGAATGCTCTCGATGGTCCCTCTGTAGAAGGTGGTCAGGATGGGAGTTGGAAGATGAGCCTTCCTCAGCCTTTGCAGGAAGTAGATGCTGCTGGGCTTTCCTGGTGATGTAGATGGTGTTGAGTGACCAGGTGAGGTCCTCCGCCAGGTGAACAGCAAGGAATTTGATGCTCTTGACGATCTCCACAATGGACCCGTTGATGTTCAGTGGAGAATGGTCACTCTGTGCTCTCCTGAAGTCAACAACCATCTCTTTTGTTTTCTCCACGTTATGTGTAAAATATGTTAGGGTCTAAGATAAAAAATGCCATGTGCAATTACAAAACAATAACTAATATAAATTTTTAAATTCTGTCACTCAAAAATCTTGAGAAGCTACTATTTTTTTTTATTAAATATAAAATGCCTGAACTAAAGGATGTAGTAAGTGAATGAGTGGAAACTATTTATGGAGGTATGTGTGTCATGTCTATGTCTCTTTGTTGATGACTCTATTAATTTTTTTTTTAAATAAGAAAATAAAAAAAAAATAAAAAAGTAAAAATGGAGCTGTAAAACTAAAAGTATTAAATACATAAGGTGGAACTGTCCATAATAATATTAATACCATCTCTCCACCTGTTTAGGAAGGTACTGAATTTAAAAAAAAAAGGAAAGAAAATAATGAGTAAATTGTAAAACAAAAGGATGTAGTAAGTAGGTGAGGGGGAACTGTCCATGGTGGTAGGAGTGGCATTTGTCCATCTCCTTTGGGTAAGAAGCTATTGAATTTTGTAAAAATCATAAATTCAGAAAAAATTAAAAAATGAGTGAACTGTAAATCTAGAGGATGTAGTAAGTAGATGAGGCCAGTTTATGATTAAGAAGCTATTGAATTTGAAAAAATGTAAACAATTAGTGAACTGTGAAAACAAATGGTGTAGTAAATACATGAGGGGAAACTGTCCATGCTGCTTTGAAGGGCATTTCTACATCTTATATTCACATTTCACAAGTTTTATATAATTGTAAGGTTTATTTGGGATTTACAATTTTGAGATTTATAATTAATGATTTTAAATATTCCAGAAGTTCATATTCTAATTTACTCAAACTCCAAAACCATTGTTATACTGCGCATGCGCGAAAGGCTTCACTCAGTCGCGCTGGTTAAATTCAAATGCACGTTAATGGGCTGGTGTAGCACTTTGTAGATGGTCCCTAACTCATCGGCTCCGCGATGTGTTTTTTTAAATTCACTTCAAAAATACATCGTTTTATAAGGAATTTCAGGGGATAAGGGTGTAGTAAGTCGCCCGTGTTCTTGCAAACGAGACTGTGTAGGTATTGTGCACTTTGGAGAATTTATTGTGGAGTTATTGAGGAAGAAATTCTGAATATGCGAATGTAAAACCAACTTTACCGCGGTTGAAACGCACGGCTCACCACTGATGTACGTATATCATTTTTGTGAACGGCTGACAATATTTCTCCTAAATTTAAAATATAATTATTGTTATTTAGAGTGTATATTTAAAGGAAATGACAACACATCAAAATAACCCAAGATCATGCAGTATTTGCAGAGCTTTAATAACTCAAATAAAACAAAATGCAAATAATTTGTAAATAAATTGTGTTAATGCTTTGGATAAATAACATTAAGAACACTCCACTCCTTCTGCTACTAACAACCATGCCATGATCCTCTACTGTAATATGTAATTAGACAATATTTATACATGCTGAGTTGGCTCTCTGCGTGGGAGGGAGATCCAGTACATACTCCCACTATCCCATTTGAGACTCCCAGTAGAGATTCCCAGTATAGAAGCAGTATAAAGAGGTTACTGAGGGGAAGTGAAGGAACAAAATGTTTCTTTTTAAAATATATTATAAATATAACCTTAATGTATGAACATGGGCTATTAAATATTCTAATATAGCTATTTTATAGTGTGTAGATTTATTACTGTGATTATTATTATTATTATTATTATTATTATTATTATTATTATTATTATTAAGCTATACAGACCCTCGTGTTAAAAAAAGCGATTGGCCGAAAGAATTTTTTCCGACACACTGATTTGACGACACTCGAAAGGGGCGGGACTTCCTGTTTGGGGGGTTTGCGGTGTGAGAATCCAACGTGGCAGGAGTCTTCTGAAGAGTGGAACATCTACTCATGTTTCTCACTTCACTGCACTTTATTTAACACCAAATCCGTGGTGAGGTGATGACCGGATATCTGCGCAGCTCCTGCTCCGGTCCAGCGCGTGCCCTGTGCTTTTTGTACGCATGCTGGCTTTAATTCTGTCCGGTGTTTCGGGAGAGGAACTACAAGTTGAAGATTTATCAGGCGTTGAGAGATTACCCTCACACACACACCGGAGGTACGTCCATACATGCACGAGACGCATTAACGTGTTCAGTGGATCATCTCGCTGATTCTTTTCACAAACCGAACCTTAATGGGTGTATAAAACACAACGTCAAAAGAAACGCGAATTCCGTGAACCTTCACACACACCCAAGACCGCGCGAATAATAACCCCAAATTGTGTTTTTATTAAAGATAATGACCATAAGATTGTAAATAGACGGGAAAGGCGCGCGCGCGTGCTGATAAAGTAAACAGTAACGGCGATTGCATCAGCGGCACGCGCACGTGGAGAACGCCGTTTAAAAAAATAACCGCCATTTCTGGGGTAAAATGAATTAAATATAACCTAATTAAACCTGAAAATATGATTAATTCTGATCCAAATTGTTAACTTTCTGGATTAAAATGAATCGATTTGATATATTTGAATATATAACCTGCCTGCTTTAAGTTCCATTTTAGATATGTAAAACTACTACAGATTAATATTGACTATATTAGTGTTAGCTATAGCTTGTTTAGGTTCCTGGATAGTTTCAAGTTATTGCAGGGAAGCTACAGTAAGTGTTAAATTAAACTGTTAGAGTATTAGCAGAACAATAACAAAGCTGTCAAAGACAGACTCGCCATATTGCTAAGAGCTTCCTTTATTCTCGTTTGTCACTACAAGTCCCGCCCCTTCTAGGTCTTTCATTT
>NC_080710.1:35152385-35172385 GCF_019097595.1 Hemibagrus wyckioides | reverse complement strand
TGTGTGTGTGTGTGTGTTATTTAGACTGTACTGTGTTTCTGTGTGTGTGTGTGTGTGTGTGTGTGTGTGTGTTATTTAGACTGTACTGTGTTTCTGTGTGTGTGTGTGTTATTTAGACTGTACTGTGTTTCTGACTGTGTGTGTGTGTGTTATTTAGACTGTACTGTGTTTCTGTGTGTGTGTGTGTGTGTGTGTTATTTAGACTGTACTGTGTTTCTGTGTGTGTGTGTGTGTTATTTAGACTGTACTGTGTTTCTGTGTGTGTGTGTGTGTGTGTGTGTGTGTTATTTAGACTGTACTGTGTTTCTGTGTGTGTGTGTGTGTGTGTGTGTGTGTTATTTAGACTGTACTGTGTTTCTGTGTGTGTGTGTGTGTGTGTGTTATTTAGACTGTACTGTGTTTCTGTGTGTGTGTGTGTGTTATTTAGACTGTACTGTGTTTCTGACTGTGTGTGTGTGTGTTATTTAGACTGTACTGTGTTTCTGTGTGTGTGTGTGTGTTATTTAGACTGTACTGTGTTTCTGTGTGTGTGTGTGTGTGTGTGTGTGTGTTATTTAGACTGTACTGTGTTTCTGTGTGTGTGTGTGTGTGTGTGTGTGTGTGTTATTTAGACTGTACTGTGTTTCTGTGTGTGTGTGTGTGTGTGTGTTATTTAGACTGTACTGTGTTTCTGTGTGTGTGTGTGTGTTATTTAGACTGTACTGTGTGTGTGTGTGTGTGTGTGTGTGTGTGTTATTTAGACTGTACTGTGTGTGTGTGTGTGTGTTATTTAGACTGTACTGTGTTTCTGTGTGTGTGTGTGTGTTATTTAGACTGTACTGTGTGTGTGTGTGTGTTATTTAGACTGTACTGTGTTTCTGACTGTGTGTGTGTGTGTGTGTGTGTTATTTAGACTGTACTGTGTTTCTGACTGTGTGTGTGTGTGTGTGTTATTTAGACTGTACTGTGTTTCTGACTGTGTGTGTGTGTGTGTGTTATTTAGACTGTACTGTGTTTCTGACTGTGTGTGTGTGTGTGTGTGTGTGTTATTTAGACTGTACTGTGTGTGTGTGTGTGTGTGTGTTATTTAGACTGTACTGTGTGTGTGTGTGTGTGTGTTATTTAGACTGTACTGTGTGTGTGTGTGTGTGTGTGTTATTTAGACTGTACTGTGTGTGTGTGTGTGTGTTATTTAGACTGTACTGTGTGTGTGTGTGTGTGTGTGTGTGTGTTATTTAGACTGTACTGTGTTTCTGACTGTGTGTGTGTGTGTGTGTTATTTAGACTGTACTGTGTTTCTGACTGTGTGTGTGTGTGTGTGTGTGTTATTTAGACTGTACTGTGTTTCTGACTGTGTGTGTGTGTGTGTGTGTGTGTGTTATTTAGACTGTACTGTGTTTCTGTGTGTGTGTGTGTGTGTGTTATTTAGACTGTACTGTGTTTCTGTGTGTGTGTGTGTGTGTGTGTGTGTGTTATTTAGACTGTACTGTGTTTCTGACTGTGTGTGTGTGTGTGTGTGTTATTTAGACTGTACTGTGTTTCTGACTGTGTGTGTGTGTGTGTGTGTGTGTTATTTAGACTGTACTGTGTTTCTGACTGTGTGTGTGTGTGTGTGTTATTTAGACTGTACTGTGTTTCTGTGTGTGTGTGTGTGTGTGTGTGTGTTATTTAGACTGTACTGTGTTTCTGACTGTGTGTGTGTGTGTGTGTTATTTAGACTGTACTGTGTTTCTGTGTGTGTGTGTGTGTGTGTGTGTGTGTGTGTTATTTAGACTGTACTGTGTTTCTGTGTGTGTGTGTGTGTGTGTGTGTGTGTGTGTGTTATTTAGACTGTACTGTGTTTCTGTGTGTGTGTGTGTTATTTAGACTGTACTGTGTTTCTGACTGTGTGTGTGTGTGTGTGTGTTATTTAGACTGTACTGTGTTTCTGTGTGTGTGTGTGTGTGTGTTATTTAGACTGTACTGTGTTTCTGTGTGTGTGTGTGTGTGTGTGTGTGTGTGTGTGTGTTATTTAGACTGTACTGTGTTTCTGACTGTGTGTGTGTGTGTGTGTGTGTTATTTAGACTGTACTGTGTTTCTGTGTGTGTGTGTGTGTGTGTGTGTGTGTGTGTGTGTGTGTTATTTAGACTGTACTGTGTTTCTGTGTGTGTGTGTGTGTGTTATTTAGACTGTACTGTGTTTCTGACTGTGTGTGTGTGTGTGTGTGTGTTATTTAGACTGTACTGTGTTTCTGTGTGTGTGTGTGTGTGTGTGTGTGTGTGTGTGTGTTATTTAGACTGTACTGTGTTTCTGACTGTGTGTGTGTGTGTGTGTGTGTTTAGACTGTACTGTGTTTCTGTGTGTGTGTGTGTTATTTAGACTGTACTGTGTTTCTGACTGTGTGTGTGTGTGTGTGTGTGTGTGTGTTGTTTAGACTGTACTGTGTTTCTGTGTGTGTGTGTGTGTGTGTGTGTGTGTGTGTGTGTGTTATTTAGACTGTACTGTGTTTCTGACTGTGTGTGTGTGTGTGTTATTTAGACTGTACTGTGTTTCTGTGTGTGTGTGTGTGTGTGTGTGTGTTATTTAGACTGTACTGTGTTTCTGACTGTGTGTGTGTGTGTGTGTTATTTAGACTGTACTGTGTTTCTGACTGTGTGTGTGTGTGTGTGTGTGTTATTTAGACTGTACTGTGTTTCTGTGTGTGTGTGTGTGTGTGTGTGTGTGTGTGTTATTTAGACTGTACTGTGTTTCTGACTGTGTGTGTGTGTGTGTTATTTAGACTGTACTGTGTGTGTGTGTGTGTGTGTGTGTGTGTTATTTAGACTGTACTGTGTTTCTGACTGTGTGTGTGTGTGTGTGTGTGTTTAGACTGTACTGTGTTTCTGTGTGTGTGTGTTATTTAGACTGTACTGTGTTTCTGACTGTGTGTGTGTGTGTTATTTAGACTGTACTGTGTTTCTGACTGTGTGTGTGTTATTTAGACTGTACTGTGTTTCTGTGTGTGTGTGTGTGTGTGTGTGTGTTATTTAGACTGTACTGTGTTTCTGACTGTGTGTGTGTGTGTGTTATTTAGACTGTACTGTGTTTCTGTGTGTGTGTGTGTGTGTGTGTGTGTGTGTGTTATTTAGACTGTACTGTGTTTCTGACTGTGTGTGTGTGTGTTATTTAGACTGTACTGTGTTTCTGTGTGTGTGTGTGTGTGTGTGTGTGTGTGTTATTTAGACTGTACTGTGTTTCTGACTGTGTGTGTGTGTGTGTGTTATTTAGACTGTACTGTGTTTCTGACTGTGTGTGTGTGTGTGTGTGTGTTATTTAGACTGTACTGTGTTTCTGACTGTGTGTGTGTGTGTGTGTGTTATTTAGACTGTACTGTGTTTCTGACTGTGTGTGTGTGTGTGTGTGTGTGTGTGTTATTTAGACTGTACTGTGTTTCTGACTGTGTGTGTGTGTGTGTGTGTTATTTAGACTGTACTGTGTTTCTGACTGTGTGTGTGTGTGTGTGTGTGTGTGTTATTTAGACTGTACTGTGTTTCTGACTGTGTGTGTGTGTGTGTGTGTGTGTGTGTGTTATTTAGACTGTACTGTGTTTCTGACTGTGTGTGTGTGTGTGTGTGTGTGTGTGTGTTATTTAGACTGTACTGTGTTTCTGTCTGTGTGTGTGTGTTATTTAGACTGTACTGTGTTTCTGTGTGTGTGTGTGTGTGTGTTATTTAGACTGTACTGTGTTTCTGACTGTGTGTGTGTGTGTGTGTGTTATTTAGACTGTACTGTGTTTCTGACTGTGTGTGTGTGTGTGTGTGTGTGTGTGTGTGTTATTTAGACTGTACTGTGTTTCTGACTGTGTGTGTGTGTGTGTGTGTGTTATTTAGACTGTACTGTGTTTCTGTGTGTGTGTGTGTGTGTTATTTAGACTGTACTGTGTGTGTGTGTGTTATTTAGACTGTACTGTGTTTCTGACTGTGTGTGTGTGTTATTTAGACTGTACTGTGTTTCTGAGTGTGTGTGTGTGTGTGTGTGTGTGTGTGTTATTTAGACTGTACTGTGTTTCTGACTGTGTGTGTGTGTGTGTGTGTGTGTTATTTAGACTGTACTGTGTTTCTGACTGTGTGTGTGTGTGTGTGTGTGTGTGTGTGTGTGTGTGTGTGTGTTATTTAGACTGTACTGTGTTTCTGACTGTGTGTGTGTTATTTAGACTGTACTGTGTGTGTGTGTGTGTGTGTGTGTTATTTAGACTGTACTGTGTGTGTGTGTGTGTGTGTGTGTGTGTGTTATTTAGACTGTACTGTGTGTGTGTGTGTGTGTGTGTGTGTTATTTAGACTGTACTGTGTTTCTGACTGTGTGTGTTATTTAGACTGTACTGTGTTTCTGACTGTGTGTGTGTTATTTAGACTGTACTGTGTGTGTGTGTGTGTGTGTGTGTGTGTGTGTGTGTTATTTAGACTGTACTGTGTGTGTGTGTGTGTGTGTGTGTGTTATTTAGACTGTACTGTGTTTCTGACTGTGTGTGTGTTATTTAGACTGTACTGTGTGTGTGTGTGTGTGTGTGTGTGTGTGTGTGTGTGTTATTTAGACTGTACTGTGTGTGTGTGTGTGTGTGTGTGTGTTATTTAGACTGTACTGTGTGTGTGTGTGTGTGTGTGTGTGTTATTTAGACTGTACTGTGTGTGTGTGTGTGTGTGTTATTTAGACTGTACTGTGTGTGTGTGTGTGTGTGTTATTTAGACTGTACTGTGTGTGTGTGTGTGTTATTTAGACTGTACTGTGTTTCTGACTGTGCGTGTGTGTGTGTGTTATTTAGACTGTACTGTGTGTGTGTGTGTGTGTGTGTGTGTGTGTGTGTGTGTGTGTTATTTAGACTGTACTGTGTTTCTGTGTGTGTGTGTGTGTGTGTGTTATTTAGACTGTACTGTGTTTCTGTGTGTGTGTGTGTGTGTGTGTTATTTAGACTGTACTGTGTTTCTGACTGTGTGTGTGTGTGTGTGTTATTTAGACTGTACTGTGTGTGTGTGTGTGTGTGTGTGTGTTATTTAGACTGCACTGTGTTTCTGACTGTGTGTGTGTGTGTGTGTTATTTAGACTGTACTGTGTGTGTGTGTGTTATTTAGACTGCACTGTGTTTCTGACTGTGTGTGTGTGTGTGTTATTTAGACTGTACTATGTGTGTGTGTGTGTGTGTTATTTAGACTGTACTGTGTGTGTGTGTTATTTAGACTGTACTGTGTTTCTGACTGTGTGTGTGTGTGTGTGTGTGTTATTTAGACTGTACTGTGTGTGTGTGTTATTTAGACTGCACTGTGTTTCTGACTGTGTGTGTGTGTGTGTGTGTTATTTAGACTGTACTGTGTGTGTGTGTGTGTGTGTGTTATTTAGACTGTACTGTGTTTCTGACTGTGTGTGTGTGTGTGTTATTTAGACTGTACTGTGTGTGTGTGTGTGTGTTATTTAGACTGCACTGTGTTTCTGACTGTGTGTGTGTGTGTGTGTTATTTAGACTGTACTGTGTGTGTGTGTGTGTGTGTGTGTGTGTGTGTGTTATTTAGACTGTACTGTGTTTCTGTGTGTGTGTGTGTGTGTGTTATTTAGACTGCACTGTGTTTCTGACTGTGTGTGTGTGTGTGTGTTATTTAGACTGTACTATGTGTGTGTGTGTGTGTGTTATTTAGACTGTACTGTGTGTGTGTTATTTAGACTGTACTGTGTGTGTGTGTGTGTGTGTTATTTAGACTGCACTGTGTTTCTGACTGTGTGTGTGTGTGTTATTTAGACTGTACTGTGTGTGTGTGTGTGTGTTATTTAGACTGTACTGTGTGTGTGTGTGTGTGTGTGTGTGTTATTTAGACTGTACTATGTGTGTGTGTGTGTGTGTGTTATTTAGACTGTACTATGTGTGTGTGTGTTATTTAGACTGTACTGTGTGTGTGTGTGTGTGTTATTTAGACTGTACTATGTGTGTGTGTGTGTGTGTGTTATTTAGACTGTACTATGTGTGTGTGTGTGTGTGTGTGTGTGTGTTATTTAGACTGTACTATGTGTGTGTGTGTGTGTGTTATTTAGACTGTACTATGTGTGTGTGTGTGTGTGTGTTATTTAGACTGTACTATGTGTGTGTGTGTGTGTGTGTTATTTAGACTGTACTATGTGTGTGTGTGTGTGTGTGTGTGTGTTATTTAGACTGTACTATGTGTGTGTGTGTGTGTGTGTGTGTGTGTGTGTGTGTTATTTAGACTGTACTGTGTTTCTGACTGTGTGTGTAGAATCTGAGTGTGCTGCCAGTTCTCCTACCTCCTACTTCTGGTACCGTAAAGCTCTGGACATTACAGACTCCATTGATGAGACCGGAGAGTTTAATCTGATCATCACCGGCTGTCTCGCTCTTGCCTGGACCATTGTCTGTCTCGCCATGTTCAAAGGCATCAAGTCTTCTGGCAAGGTGTGTGTGTATGTGTGTGTGTGTGTGTGTGTGTGTGTGTGTGTGTGTGTGAGAGAGAGGCAGTAATCTTATATGGATATCTCTTCATATGATAGTGTTTTGTTTATGAAGAACTTTTTAATGCTCATCATCTCCATCAGGAAAAAGAACATTTTAATCGTCAAACAAAATACATGCAACTGATAAAGAAAAAAATTAGAATGGGAAAAAAAGCATGTATACATTTATATTGTACATAAATAAATAAATAATTGTTGTACTGTTGTACAGGTGATGTATTTCTCCTCCGTCTTCCCGTATGTGGTTCTGCTGTGTTTCTTGATTCGAGGTCTTACTCTGGACGGAGCAGCAGAGGGACTCAAGTACATGTTCAGTCCAAAGGTACACTCTTTAACATTCTCTCTAACACACACGCGCACACACACACACACACACACACACGCCTGGAAAATCATTACATTCACTTTGATCAAATTTAAGGCCATAGAAAAATGTAACATCATAAATAGTGGGTGAACAATCTAAAGAATTGTTCAGATGTGTTGTGTGTCATGGACAGTGATGTTCAGACAAGTCTAACGACAACATTGACTTTTAAAGCAACATTTCCTCACTCTGAGCTTGTGAAGGTGATGAGGATAAGATGACACCTCTTGCCTTCATCACCAGTTCAAGTTTAAACCCCAGACTGACCACACAAGGGTGTGTTTTCTTTAAAGTCCCTTAAATTTGTTTAATAAGTTTATTGAAGTCAACACTCAGTGTGCGCTGTACACAATGCATTTCATTAGAAGTAACTCACCTGTATTTTAATGAAGTATATTTAGAATCTTAAGAATGAGTCCTTAGTGTATGTTTTATATCCACAATAAACATATGATGTTATTCGTAATAAAATAAACATGTCCAGAGGCATCCGAGAAGCTCTCTTGTTGATTTGGTTGCATTGATCTTCAGTTTCATAAAATGACAGGTGAATTATTGTGTTTATGAACTATTTTTAAAATTAATGCATTAAATTCTGATGAATATGAAGATCCCGATCCTGTAGGTTCTATCATGTGATGTTCTGTAGGTCTTTTTAAATGACCTTTGTAACTCTCTCTCTCTCTCTCTCTCTCTCTCCGTCCTCCTTCTTCTTCCCCTCTTTCTGTCCATCTCAGTTGGAGATATGGGGTGATGTTCAGGTGTGGCGCCAGGCGTTCACTCAGGTGTTCTTCGCTCTGGGTTTGGGGTTCGGCTCCATCATAGCGTACTCCTCCTATAACCAGTGCAATAATAACTGTCACCGCGATGCCTTCACTGTCTCCACAATCAACTTCCTCACCTCCGTCCTTGCCTCGCTCGTCGTCTTCTCTGTGCTGGGCTTCAGGGCCAAGACCTTCACCAAGACCTGCATCTCAGAGTATGTACACACATACAGGTTTAGAGAAGGCAGAGTGAGCAGCTTTGTATATTGCTGTAGTGTTGTGTTAATGTGTGTGTGTGTGTGTGTGTGTGTTGCAGGAATCTGGAGGTGTTATCTAAAGCATTCTCGTCCCATGATGCTCTACCTACTCTGCTCATTAACATAACGGAGGTGGAATCTGTTTCTGTGGAGATGTATAAACACTGGTACGAAGTTCAGGGCAATCAGCTGAATCTCAGTGGACACATCTTCAGTAACTGCAGCCTGGAGGATGCCATGAACAAAGTACCTAAAGATTTTATACATTTATGTACCTTATATAAAATAATAATCCTGATGATGTCATCAGAGGAACCGGTTTCTCGCAGCCTGGTGAACAAAACAGTGTGTTATAACTGTAGAACCTTCTGTAGTACTGGACTCAATAACACCCCTGTCTGTCTGTCTGCCTCTCCTATCTGTCTCACTCTCTCAGGGAGTGGAGGGGACCGGTCTGGCGTTTATAGCCTTCACGGAGGCAATGACTCTGTTCCCGGCGAGTCCGTTCTGGTCAGCATTGTTCTTCCTCATGCTTCTCAACCTGGGACTGTCCACCATGTTCGGTACGATGGAGGGGATCCTCACGCCACTGTCTGATACCTTCTCCTCACTGAGGAACCACAAACTCATCTTCACAGGTGTGTAAATATGTGTGTGTGTGTTAGACACTAACTATATCACCATCTCACTGTTGCTTTACTTCTAGCTCACTCTCTGCATGTGTCTTGCTCTCTGTACCTGTCTCTCTCTCTCTCTCTCTCTCTCTCTCTCTCTCTTCCGCAGTGTGTAGCTGTGTGTTGGCATTTGTGATTGGTCTGCTGTTCACTCAGCGCTGTGGGAATTACTTTGTGGTAATGTTCGATGATTACTCTGCCACACTGCCACTCATCATTGTTGTCGTTTTCCAAACCTTCAGTGTGGCCTGGGTGTATGGAGCAGACAGGTAACACACCAGAGAGAGAGAGTGTGTGTGTGTGTGTGATATAGTGATTTATTGTGTTTTGATCATCACAGTTAGAGTTGCTGATTGATTGAGTGTATGTGTGTGTGTGTGTTCCAGGTTCCTGCAGGATATCCGTCGGATGCTGGGCCGGCCGGTGTGTGTGATATACAAGTTCCTGTGGAAGTATGTGTGTCTGTTGGCCATGCTGACTCTGCTAGCCGCCAGTTTACTGAACATGTGTTTCAAACGACCACAATACACTGCCTGGAACCGGCAGACGGTACACACACACACACACACACACACACACACACTCACACACTACTCATATGTGGACATGGACCACACACACTGTGCTGTTACGCTAGGGCAGTAATTAAATGCTGTATCAGTCCTGTTTTCTAGAAACTTTAATGTTCTTCACCCATCAGTTGGTGTAGAGCATTAAACCCCACTCTCTGCTCCAGAGGATGACCTCATGTGTCCAGCCTAAAGATCAGTTAGATTACAGTGGACAGTTCCATTTAGAAACCTTACTGTGGATTAGCAATTAAGAAGAGCTTTGCACCAACGTCTCCATCAATAACAGCTGATGACTTCAGTTAAATAGAGCAAGTTAAAACTCTGAATTAAGCAAGAACACTGAGGCTTATATTTTGTTGCTCACCAGCTCATAAGTTCCTGGTTACACAATTGCAGTTTATGACCATATAGTATACCGTTATAACCGTACCGTTTACAATCAGACTAGCTGGTGTGACCCAGAGAAGAATGGGGCTCTCTTTCAGTCTGGTTCCTCTTAAGATTTCTTCCCTTCTTTCTCAGTTTTTCCTCACCACCGTCTCCTCTGACTCGCTTATTAGAGATAAATGAATAAATGTCAAATTTTTATCTGGAGTTTATTTATCGCGGTCACCACATGGTTGGCGAGCATGAGTGTAGCGGCTTTTGGCTCACCAGTATAGTGCTTTTTCGTTAATGTTCATCTCTGCTGAGCTTTGTCAAGCAAAACGCATCTACAGCAGACTTTCAATGGGCTAATAGCATCCTCGTGGACACAGCATGACCACCTGGGTCTATGTGAGTTGTTATCAGGTCTGTCGAGCAGTGGCGAGAGAGAGGCAGAGTGAGGCTCCCTGTGGGCCTATGAGCCAGGCTGAGAAAACAATACACGCTTATTCTTTTCTTATGAATATGAGCTAGACGATACTGAGCTACACTGATTAGCAAACACAACTCTCCATATGACGGCTGTGTGAGTATAATAACTGAGAACTGGCTACACCCAGGGATCCCTGACACTGCTGTACAGCTAGCAGTCTCACGTCACGGGGATTTATGTTTACATTTCTAGCATTTGGTTTACAATTCATCTCATTTTATACAACTGAGCAGTCGAGAGTTAAAGGCAGTGTTAGCACCAGATCCTCACAGGGATGTGTCGAGTACACTGCTTACTGTCTCTATACATCTGACTCTGCCTCTACATACTGTCCCAATATCACAAAATTTCCAGAAGACTACAGTTACTGGACTCCTCTCTAGAGATGATAAATCTGCATACAGAAGAAGTTATCATAAACGCTCAGTCGACCTTCCTCCCATCTTCATAAACTGAGACTGTGTGGAAAGAGTTTTAAATTCCTGTCCTTCCTGTGAGTCCTAAAGAAACCATCTATGTCCTAAGCTACTGGTGGATTTCTACCACTCCGTAATGGAGAGTGTCCTAACATCCTGCCTCACAGTGGTACACAGATACTGAGCGAAGCTCTACAGAGGGTTATCATCACGACACAGAAGATCATCAGCTGCCCTCTTGCCTCACTCTGCAGGACATTGCAAACACACATCTTAAAGACTTCCCACCTGGGCACCATCTGTTTGCCCTCTTGCCCTCAGGGGATACAGGGCAATTAAAACATTGGCATCAAGATTCTTGAAAAGTTTCTTCCCAAAAGCCATTCAGTCCTTAAACTAAGTGTTAGTGTGGTCAGTGCAGTAACGGTCAGACATTCCTACGCACTCTATTTTATCTGCTGCATATCACTTTCTAATGAATGAATAGAATGTGATTGTGTGTGTTTAGACTGAGGTGCTGATGGGAGGAGCAAGCCGAATTTCATTACATTAATGAGATTTAAACACTACTAAACACACCACCATACCGTTAATAACCACCGTTAAAGCTAATCAAACCTTCTCTCCATCTCAGGCCTCGGAGATACAGTTGCCGTATCCTGACTGGGCGTTAGCCGTGCTCTCATCGCTCATCGTCCTTGCTGTGCTTCCTGTTCCTCTGGGTTACGCCCACTCCATCTTACGCCAGCGTCTCAGCCAGTCCGCTCTCGACACCGCGGCGGGATACGCCCCCTGCAGCACCACCGACATGGACTCCGCTCCTCAAAGCACACCGCTGAACATGGACGTGAATCCTGCCTCCCCATTGGCTGAGGAGGGCTATACACTCCTCCCACAGACAGGGGAGGAGGAAGGGGAGGAGTCTACAAGAGTATGAGCTTGGAGAGAAGTTAATGAGCAAAAAAAAAAAAAAAAACTTGTGTACACACATACACACACACCTGCTGCTTTAAACACTGACCAAAAGTTTCGCTGTGCTATGGAGTGCACTTCACACCTCACACACACACACCTCACACACACACCTCACACACACACCTCACACACACACACACACACACACACACGATGTTGGGAATCATTTTTTTTTATTAACCAGTCCCAGTCACCTGGGACTAAAGCACCTGGGAAGAACTTTGCATTAGAGGTGAACTACCCAAAATGCACTGTGAATAAAATCTATTAGCTTATATTAACATTCTGTAATCTAGTATGCTAATTAGCTAACATGCTAGCCTTACCAGGGCTTCATCTTTAAAAATCAAAGCCATTTTCTTCCCTGGGGGAAAATTGTTTCAGGGAAATCGTCCACGCTGGGGCAGTGTGATGGGGCGAGCAGTGCCATGGGGCAGTGCGATGGGGGCTGTGTGATGGGGCCAAACCACCCTGCGGTCTGTTGAGGACTTTATACCTGAATTTTTTATTTTTTTTTTTTAAATGTATAGCATGTGCCTTTCTTCACACTCTTGCTGCGTCTCTTCTGAAAATCTGGAAGTTTTAGAAGCAGCGTCCAGCACATTGGAGAAGGACACGCATGTGTACGGAGCTTTTCAAAACATTAGAGTATCAAAAGGAAACATTAATTTTTCCCACAGTTTAATTCAAACTTTGAAACTAAGTTGTCCTAATTTGTCACGTACATTACTGCACAGTAAAATTCTTTCTTCACGTATCCCATCCTTGGGTCAGATTTTGGGGTCAGAGCGCAGGGTCAGCCATGATACAGCGCCCCTGGAACAGGGTGGGTTGGGGGCCTTTTCTTCAAGGGCCCAGTAGTGGCAGCCTTGCAGTGCTGGGGCTTGAACTCCAATCTTCCGGTCAACGACCCAGAGCCTTAACCCACTTGAGCCACCATCGTCCCATTTCATATATTTTAAATTTATTTCAAATGAACTGAAATATTTTGAGGTTTTTTTTTTTTTTATTGAGATAATTATGGCTCACACTCATCCATCAAAAATCCAGAATCTCAAGATATTTGAATATTACATAAAATTACTAAAGAAATGATTACTAATACAGAAAACTCAAACCTGAGTTTGACTGAAACTGAGCTGGCCGGACAGTCGAGCACAGTAATACTGTCGGTCAGCAATCCAGTTCCCAGTAGTTTTGGCGCTGTGGGTAGGGGCCAAGTCTTGCTGGAAAAGGACATCAAAATCTCCATAAAGCTGGTCTGCAGATGGGCGAAAGTGCTGCTCTAAAATCTCTTGGTAGATTGCAGGAGTGGCTTGAACCTAGGAATGTGACACTTGTAGACCATTTCCTGGACACATCCTCAGTCCACTCCTTGTGAAGCTCCTCCACGTTCTTCAGTCAGCTTTGCTTGACAATCTTCTTGAGGCTGCGGTCATCCCTGTTGTTTGTGCCCCTTTTCCTACCACACTGACCGTCCAGTCCACTTTCCATGAATATGTGTTGAATCAGTACTCTGAACAGCCACGCCTTTCACCAATGATCTGCTGGGGTTAGGGTTAGAGTGTCTTCTGGACAACCGTCCGGTCAGCAGTCTTCTCCATGGGTGTGGGAGTGTGTACTGAAGCTGACTGGGAGATTTGGGGGATTTATAATGCAGAAAAAATTAAATATTCAAATGAGAGAGGCTTTTTCAGTGTTTGAGCTGTCAGCCACAATTAAAATAAAAAAACACTTGGAACATTTTACTTTACATGGAATGAGAAGAATATATATACTTTTTCATTTTCTAAAGTGTCTGCAAAAAATATTGAACTTTTCAGAACAGACCAGGAGAGGAGATTGTGAGCGTCTGTTCTGCTGTGAAGCTCATGTCCAGTCACAACCTTTAACACTCTGCTGTAACACTCCTACAGATTCTACAAAACTAAAAGCGGTCAGTCCAAATGTATTCACTTCAGCTGAAAGATCATGACCCAGTGCAGCTAGATATCTACAGGAACGCTAAATATTACATCTCTCTCACACACAATAAGAATTATTTAATTACATAATTCTCTTTCAAACATCTCCAAAGCACAATTTTCTGTGATGGAGAGATTAAAGGATGTAAAGAGAAGAGAACTGAGGTGAGACTGAGGATGGGGAAGTTCAATCACAGCTACTGATTGGTCAGCTGCTCTCACGCTCATTATGACATAAGCCGAGATTGTGTTCCTGCAGCACATTCACACTGGTCAGCATGCGGTCCGTAACATCAGCGAAACAGAAACAGCAATAATATCAGAGTTACATTTATAAAATGAAACCATTAAAAGATGAAAGCATAAAGCATATGTCCAGAACAATGTGTTCTGAAATTCCGTACACACACACTGTGTTTATTGCACTATTTTAATATTCACCTTTCACATATATTTTTTTTGTTTATTTTTTAATATAAAGGCTGTGGGTGTTTTATAGCTTTTGTATATTTTATAAAGTTTTAGATTGTAAATGACAAGCTGTGTGTGTGTGAGACTTGAGCTCAAAGGTTAAAGTTTATGCTCTTTATTATTCAATCAATTGTGTTTTAGCTGATTTCCAACAGGTTTATATGTATTTCACACACACACACACACACACACACTTGTACATATGGTACGCCATTCCTTCCTAAGCTCTTGGAACAAGGTGAATTATTTGTTTTTGCTAGACATAGCTTGGGTGTATAGCAAAGAACCAGAAATAAGTGTGTGTGTGTGTTTTAAATGTTATCTGAAGTGTGAATGATGGTGTGTGTGGTCATTCTTCTGTCCTTGTCACACAGTGTCATAAACAAGTATATGTTTAATTCTGTGATGTAAACATGAAGCAGCGTTTCAGAGCGCAGGTCATTATTGTAATATTTTATTATTATTAAATTTGTTTTAAGTGTTCAATGTATTTATTTGGCTTCTCTCTCTCTCTCTCTCTCTCTCACACACAGGCAGTTCACCCTGGTCTTCAAAAATAATCGGACACTGCCTGCAAGTCTGCTTTTTGCTAGCGTTAGTGTTCAGTCAGTTATTTAAATTTATTAGTCGTTATCAAGATCAGAAATGTTTAGAAACTGAAGCGGTCATCATCTGTAGACAAGGTCAGGATTAAATGTATGTAAAATGCTACAAGCTGCTCTGAGATGACCAGCACAGAGATATTATATCTCAGTGTAGTGAAGTTGCTCCGATAGACAACACTGCTTCATTTTTATTTATTTATTAATTTATTTCATCCTGGTCATGTTTTTAGAGTGAAGATGTTCACAGCTTTATCTGTTTAGCAACAAAGACACAGGAAGCTGAGAGACACCAGTTAGGCATAACATTATGACCACCTGCCTAATATTGTGTTGGTCCTCCTTTTACTGCCAGAACAGTCCTGACCCGTCCTGCACTGTGTATTTTGACCCCTTTCTATCAGAACCAGCATTAACTTCTTCAGCAGTTTGATCAACAGTAGCTCGTCTGTTGGATCGGATCACACGGGCCAGCCTTCTCTCCCCGCGTGCATCAATGAGCCTTGACCGCCCATGACCCTGTCACCGGTTCACCACTGTTCCTTCCTTGGTCCACTTTTGATAGATACTGACCACTGCAGACCGGGAACACCCCACAAGAGCTGCAGTTTTGGAGATGCTCTGATCCAGTGGTCTAGCCATCACAATTTGGTCCTTTTGGTCAAACTCACTCAAATCCTTACACTTGTCCATTTTTCCTGCTTCTAACATCAACTTTGAGGACAAAATGTTCACTTGCTGCCTAATATATCCCCCCCACTAACAGGTGCCATGATGAGGAGATACTCAGACTTATTCACTTCACCTGTCAGTGTTATACCTGATGAGGAAGATGATGAAAACCAAGTCACCTGGAAAAGTGCTGAAAAACAAAAAACACTGAAAATTGTTAAAAAGCACAAAAGATGAAAAATAAATGTGTAACACAAAAAAAACAATGTAAGTTCTGTGCTGAAATAGTTACTGTCAAGGAAAGAGTTAATACTCCAACACACAGAGAAGGTGCTTGATGCTTTTGTGCATCATTTCTTTTTGGCTGTGTGTGTGTGTGTGTGTGTGTGTGTGGGAGAGTGTCTCGGGAATTGGGTTGTCTAGGTTGCGTGCTCCTCCCTGGAACAGAAGTGATGCACAAACACAGAAAGCTGAGAGACAGAACTCGGAGGATCACCTGAGCAGAAGGTATGCACTTCATTTTTATATTTTTATTGGCATTAAATAATAACTTTAAACTTTTATCATTTTTATTCTATCTTTCTAGACTTATGTAAAGCTGCTGTGAGATGAAGTCCAGTGTTAAAAGCTGAAGTGAATTAAATTTAATTGAAACTTATTTATTAAAAAACACACCCGTCATGATCTGTTTCTATATGCTTTTCCATACACTGTGTGTGTGTTTTACACTTTACTGATTCATTGTATCAACTAGTGATTCAAAGTCTTTAATCACTCTTTTTGTAATACACTATATTGCCAAAAGTATTCTCTCACCCATCCAAATAATCAGAATCAGGTGTTCCAATCACTTCCATGGCCACAGGTGTATAAAATCAAGCACCTAGGCATGCAGACTGTTTTTACAAACATTTGTGAAAGAATGGGTCGCTCTCAGGAGCTCAGTGAATTCCAGCGTGGAACTGTGATAGGATGCCACCTGTGCAACAAATCCAGTCGTGAAATTTCCTCGCTCCTAAATATTCCACAGTCAACTGTCAGCTGTATTATAAGAACGTGGAAGTGTTTGGGAACGACAGCAACTCAGCCACGAAGTGGTAGGCCACGTAAACTGACGGAGCGGGGTCAGCGGATGCTGAGGCGCATAGTGTGAAGAGGTCGCCAACTTTCTGCAGAGTCCATCGCTACAGACCTCCAAACTTCATGTGGCCTTCAGATGAGCTCAAGAACAGTGTGCAGAGAGCTTCATGGAATGGGTTTCCATGGCCGAGCAGCTGCATCCAAGCCATACATCACCAAGTGCAATGCAAAGCGTCGGATGCAGTGGTGTAAAGCACGCCGCCACTGGACTCTAGAGCAGTGGAGACGCGTTCTCTGGAGTGACGAATCGCGCTTCTCCATCTGGCAATCTGATGGACGAGTCTGGGTTTGGCGGTTGCCAGGAGAACGGTACTTGTCTGACTGCATTGTGCCAAGTGTAAAGTTTGGTGGAGGGGGGATTATGGTGTGGGGTTGTTTTTCAGGAGCTGGGCTTGGCCCCTTAGTTCCAGTGAAAGGAACTCTGAATGCTTCAGCATACCAAGACATTTTGGACAATTCCGTGCTCCCAACTTTGTGGGAACAGTTTGGAGCTGGCCCCTTCCTCTTCCAACATGACTGTGCACCAGTGACCAAAGCAAGGTCCATAAAGACATGGATGACAGAGTCTGGTGTGGATGAACTTGACTGGCCTGCACAGAGTCCTGACCTCAACCCCATAGAACACCTTTGGGATGAATTAGAGCGGAGACTGAGAGCCAGGCCTTCTCGTCCAACATCAGTGTGTGACCTCACAAATGCGCTTCTGGAAGAATGGTCAAAAATTCCCATAAACACACTCCTAAACCTTGTGGACAGCCTTCCCAGAAGAGTTGAAGCTGTTATAGCTGCAAAGGGTGGACCGACGTCATATTGAACCCTATGGATTAGGAATGGGATGTCACTTAAGTTCATAAGCGAGTCAAGGCAGGTGAGCGAATACTTTTGGCAATATAGTGTAGCTTTATCATCATTTTAATGAAAATACAGTACACAGTGTTCCTCCTGAAGCATGGAGCTTCATATAAACAGCACAGGAGTTAAACGGGGGGGCGGGGTTGTGTGTGGGATTGTGTGAGGGGTGTGTGTGTGAGGGGTGTGTGGGGGAGTGGGGTGTGGGGGGGGTGTGTGAGTGAGGGGTGGGGTGTGAAGGGGGGGCTGTGTGTGTGTGTGTGTGTGAGGGGTGTGTGGGGTCACACACAGCACTGTGGACTTTGCAGTGTGTAGTGTAAGTGTCTGTGATGGAGTCAGAGACCCCAGTGGTCATCTCAGCTGTCCTAACTATCCACTTCAGGATCTTGTGGTCCATACCTGTGAGGTTTCTGAAGCAGGCTGTGATGAAGCTCCTCAGGATGCCTGATGTTCCCTCTGTAGAACGTAGTGAGGATGCAGTGGGAGATTTTTCAGTGAGTCATAGGAAGTAGACACAGTGTTGGTCTTTCTCGGCTGTTGGTCTTTTCTCAGGTGTTGATGGACCAGGTGAAGTTCTCCACCAGGTTATCACCAAGGAATTTGGATATCTTGAGAATCTTCACGGATGATCCATCGATGTTCTGAGGAGAGGGATTGTGCCATGCTCTCTACCTGAAGTCCACAACCATCTCTTTTTTTGCTCCACCTTCAGAGACAGGTTGTTGTCGCTACACCAGGACAGTAGCCACGACCCCTTCTCTCTCTGTGCTGCTGATTAGACACACGCTATTGTATCTGCTGCTTCCAGTCCAGACTGATGGAGGTCATTCAGTCAGCAAGTCCAGGGTCCAGTTGCAGGCAATGCCAAGCAGACTCGGCTTTCCAGTTAGGTTCAGAAATGATTGTGTGTAATGCTGAACTGAGTACTTGCACCTGAGTACCTGTGCCTGAGTACCTAAGCAACTGTACCACAGGTCTACTGAGGTACCTCGGAGTCTACCTGTGCCTGAGTACACGTACCCTGAGTACCTGTACCTAGCGCATTAGCCCATCTCATCCTTATGAATCTGAGATACTGTGAGGACTGATGAGATTTACAGGGTTGAGATCTACAGTGATGATGGACAGTGTGAAGGTGAGCACTCCACCACAAAGTGCCCCATACAGTCCAATGAATGCCTCACTGAGGGGGAATGTCCAATCTGAGTGTGAGGACAGTGGTCAACTCCCGTGGTATTTAAAATAATTTCAATCTAAGGGTCACAGACCAGTGATGAGCAGTACCCAGGAACTAGCACAGAGCACCATTCTGTGTAAACACACACACACACACACACACACAACTACAGGAGACAGGTACACACACACATTTATAATGCTAACAAAGACTTGTATTACTTGTCTCTCAGGTATGTTTGTGCGTTCTCTCCTGGGAGTGTGTGTGTGTGTGGCGCTCTGTGTGTCTCAGAATGCTGACTCTGAGCAACACACTCCTGAGCAGCAGGATCCCATCGCACGCAAGCAACCCTGTAAGACATGCACACAACACAAACACACACAATACACACACGCACGCCAATACACAGTACACACACAAAATACACACACACACACTAATACACAGTACAAACACTAATACACAGTACACACACACAAACACACTAATACACAGTAGACACAAATTAAGCCATTTAAAACTGATGTTATTTATAGATTTCTGTAAAGCTGGATGGTGATGTTCAGTGTTGAAAGCGATATCCTCCTCGTTCCTAGGCCCCATGATGCTCTGAGTAAATTATGGGAGTTCTAATTAAGAAATAAATAAACCTCTCTCTGCTGTGTCACTGGGGTATTCATAACAAGACAAGGACTCACAGTGGTCAGAGTTTATAAACACATCAGCAAACCTGTCTGTCCTTTAGTAGAGGAATGGGACAATGGTGTGTAAAAGTGGCCCTGAATAATTTAGCTTAGCATGAGAAAGTTGTGTGGTAATGAAATATTAAATATAAAATAAATATTTTGTGCACTTAAAGCCCGAACACGTCTCACTCTAACGCTTGGGTTTTAGAGCCTGTGTCCGGTGTCATACAGATTGCATACAGCCTCATACACAGCTCATGTAGTTACACTGCTGCAGTGTTGAGGAGGAGGAGGATGATTATTAATAGTAGTAGTAACATTAAGCTAGTAATAATAGTATTACCTTGAGCTCTATTCATGTTTTATAGCTAGGGAAGTAAGTTAATAAAGAGTTAGAGTTAATAGTTACAGTTAATAAAGAGTTAATAGAGTTAAGTGAGAGTTAATAACAGTTAATAGACAGTTGTTAGAATTAATAAAGAGTTAATAGAGGGTTAACAGAGAATTAATAAAGTTACAGTTAATAGAGAGTTAAGATTCAAGAAGCTTTTATTGTCATTTCAACCACATATAGCTGACGCAATACATAGTGAAATAAAACAACGTTTCTCCAGGACCTGGTGCTACAGAAACATACAACATAAAGTTTAAACACAAAAAAAGCAACAACACAGAGCTAGGAGAGAAGTTTGTCGCAGCCACATAAAGTGCACAGTGTGGAACTAGGTGCAGACAGAGCAACAAGACAGTGCAGAAACAATAAGTACAAAAAGACAACGCAAAAAACAGGACACCTAGCGCCGAAAAAGAGAACATGTGCAATAAAATGTAAAATCAAATGAAATAAAATGAAATAATGTATATTATAAACAATAAACAACATTTGAGAACTGTAGAAAAAAAACAGGTAAGTAATAACATATGTGATTATATCATATATATATATATATATCAGTGGTGGACCGTCAGGGTCAGCAAGTCCTTCTCTGCTGCCCTAAACAGCAGTGATCTGAATCACTGACTTGCATTTTAATATATTTAATATATTTTTCCATGAATGTGTATTAAATTATTCCCAATAGTCTATTCTCTACATTTCAGAGCTT
>NC_080710.1:35122385-35147385 GCF_019097595.1 Hemibagrus wyckioides | reverse complement strand
CACAGAGCTACAGGAGACAGGTACACACACACACACACACACACACACAGAGCTACAGGAGACAGGTACACACACACACACACACACACAGAGCTACAGGAGACAGGTACACACACACACACACACACACACACACAGAGCTACAGGAGACAGGTACACACACACACACACACACACACACAGAGCTACAGGAGACAGGTACACACACACACACACACACACACACAGAGCTACAGGAGACAGGTACACACACACACACACACACACACACAGAGCTACAGGAGACAGGTACACACACACACACACACACACACAGAGCTACAGGAGACAGGTACACACACACACACACACACACACACACACACACAGAGCTACAGGAGACAGGTACACACACACACACACACACACACAGAGCTACAGGAGACAGGTACACACACACACAGAGCTACAGGAGACAGGTACACACACACACACACACACACACACAGAGCTACAGGAGACAGGTACACACACACACACACACACACACAGAGCTACAGGAGACAGGTACACACACACACACACACACACACACAGAGCTACAGGAGACAGGTACACACACACACACACACACACAGAGCTACAGGAGACAGGTACACACACACACACACACACACACACACACACACACAGAGCTACAGGAGACAGGTACACACACACACACACACACACACACACACACAGAGCTACAGGAGACAGGTACACACACACACACACACACACACAGAGCTACAGGAGACAGGTACACACACACACACACACACACACACACACACAGAGCTACAGGAGACAGGTACACACACACACACACACACACACACAGAGCTACAGGAGACAGGTACACACACACACACACAGAGCTACAGGAGACAGGTACACACACACACACACACACACACACACAGAGCTACAGGAGACAGGTACACACACACACACACACACACACACACAGAGCTACAGGAGACAGGTACACACACACACACACACACACACACACAGAGCTACAGGAGACAGGTACACACACACACACACACAGAGCTACAGGAGGCAGGTACACACACACACACACACACACACAGAGCTACAGGAGACAGGTACACACACACACACACACACACACACAGAGCTACAGGAGACAGGTACACACACACACACACACACACACACAGAGCTACAGGAGACAGGTACACACACACACACACACACAGAGCTACAGGAGACAGGTACACACACACACACACACACACACACACACAGAGCTACAGGAGACAGGTACACACACACACACACACACAGAGCTACAGGAGACAGGTACACACACACACACACACACACACAGAGCTACAGGAGACAGGTACACACACACACACACACACACACACACACACACACAGCTACAGGAGACAGGTACACACACACACACACACAGCTACAGGAGACAGGTACACACACACACACACACACACACACACAGAGCTACAGGAGACAGGTACACACACACACACACACAGAGCTACAGGAGACAGGTACACACACACACACACACAGAGCTACAGGAGACAGGTACACACACACACACACACACACACACAGAGCTACAGGAGACAGGTACACACACACACACACACACAGAGCTACAGGAGACAGGTACACACACACACACAGAGCTACAGGAGACAGGTACACACACACACACACACACACACACACACAGAGCTACAGGAGACAGGTACACACACACACACACACACACAGAGCTACAGGAGACAGGTACACACACACACACACACACAGAGCTACAGGAGACAGGTACACACACACACACACACACACACAGAGCTACAGGAGACAGGTACACACACACACACACACACACACAGAGCTACAGGAGACAGGTACACACACACACACACACAGAGCTACAGGAGACAGGTACACACACACACACACACACACACACACACACAGAGCTACAGGAGACAGGTACACACACACACACACACACACACAGAGCTACAGGAGACAGGTACACACACACACACACACACACACAGAGCTACAGGAGACAGGTACACACACACACACACACACACAGAGCTACAGGAGACAGGTACACACACACACAGAGCTACAGGAGACAGGTACACACACACACACACACACACACACAGAGCTACAGGAGACAGGTACACACACACACAGAGCTACAGGAGACAGGTACACACACACACACACACACACACAGAGCTACAGGAGACAGGTACACACACACACACACACACACACACAGAGCTACAGGAGGCAGGTACACACACACACACACACACACACACACAGCTACAGGAGACATGTACACACACACACAGAGCTACAGGAGACAGGTACACACACACACACACACACACACACACAGCTACAGGAGACAGGTACACACACACACACACACACACAGAGCTACAGGAGACAGGTACACACACACACACACACACACACACAGAGCTACAGGAGACAGGTACACACACACACACACACACACAGAGCTACAGGAGACAGGTACACACACACACACACACACACACACAGAGCTACAGGAGACAGGTACACACACACACACACACACACACACACACACACAGAGCTACAGGAGACAGGTACACACACACACAGAGCTACAGGAGACAGGTACACACACACACACACACACACACACACAGAGCTACAGGAGACAGGTACACACACACACACACACACACAGAGCTACAGGAGACAGGTACACACACACACACACACACACACACAGAGCTACAGGAGACAGGTACACACACACACACACACACACACACACAGAGCTACAGGAGACAGGTACACACACACACACACACACACACACACACAGAGCTACAGGAGACAGGTACATACACACACACACACACACACACAGAGCTACAGGAGACAGGTACACACACACACACACACACACAGAGCTACAGGAGACAGGTACACACACACACACACAGAGCTACAGGAGACAGGTACACACACACACACACACACACACACAGAGCTACAGGAGACAGGTACACACACACACACACACACACACACACAGAGCTACAGGAGACAGGTACACACACACACACACACACACACACACACACACAGAGCTACAGGAGACAGGTACACACACACACACACACACACACACAGAGCTACAGGAGACAGGTACACACACACACACACACACACACAGAGCTACAGGAGACAGGTACACACACACACACACACACACACACACACAGAGCTACAGGAGACAGGTACACACACACACACACACACACAGAGCTACAGGAGACAGGTACACACACACACACACACACACAGAGCTACAGGAGACAGGTACACACACACACACACACACACACACAGAGCTACAGGAGACAGGTACACACACACACACACACACACACACAGAGCTACAGGAGACAGGTACACACACACACACACACACACAGAGCTACAGGAGACAGGTACACACACACACACACACACACACACAGAGCTACAGGAGACAGGTACACACACACACACACACACACAGAGCTACAGGAGACAGGTACACACACACACACACACAGAGCTACAGGAGACAGGTACACACACACACACACACACACACACACACACACAGAGCTACAGGAGACAGGTACACACACACACACACACACACACAGAGCTACAGGAGACAGGTACACACACACACACACACACACACACACACACAGAGCTACAGGAGACAGGTACACACACACACACACACACAGAGCTACAGGAGACAGGTACACACACCCACAGCTACAGGAGACAGGTACACACACACACACACACACACACACACACAGAGCTACAGGAGACAGGTACACACACACACACACACACACACACAGAGCTACAGGAGGCAGGTACACACACACACACACACACACACACAGAGCTACAGGAGACAGGTACATACACACACACACACACACACACAGAGCTACAGGAGGCAGGTACACACACACACACACACACACACAGAGCTACAGGAGACAGGTATACACACACACACACACACAGAGCTACAGGAGACAGGTACACACACACACACACACACACACAGAGCTACAGGAGGCAGGTACACACACACACACACACACACACACACAGAGCTACAGGAGACAGGTACACACACACACACACACACACACACAGCTACAGGAGACAGGTATACACACACACAGAGCTACAGGAGACAGGTACACACACACACACACACACACACAGAGCTACAGGAGACAGGTACACACACACACACACACACACACAGAGCTACAGGAGACAGGTACACACACACACACACACACACACACAGAGCTACAGGAGACAGGTACACACACACACACACACACAGAGCTACAGGAGACAGGTACACACACACACACACACACACAGAGCTACAGGAGACAGGTACACACACACACACACACACACACAGAGCTACAGGAGACAGGTACACACACACACACAGAGCTACAGGAGACAGGTACACACACACACACACACACACACACAGAGCTACAGGAGACAGGTACACACACACACACACACACACACAGAGCTACAGGAGACAGGTACACACACACACACACACACACACACAGAGCTACAGGAGACAGGTACACACACACACACACACACACAGAGCTACAGGAGACAGGTACACACACACACACACACACACACACACACAGAGCTACAGGAGACAGGTACACACACACACACACACACACAGAGCTACAGGAGACAGGTACACACACACACACACACACACACACAGAGCTACAGGAGGCAGGTACACACACACACACACACAGAGCTACAGGAGACAGGTATACACACACACACACACACACACACAGCTACAGGAGACAGGTACACACACACACACACACACACTGTGGGAGAGTTACCTACAGCAGGTACACACACACACACACACACACACAGAGCTACAGGAGACAGGTACACACACACACACACACACAGAGCTACAGGAGACAGGTACACACACACACACACACAGAGCTACAGGAGACAGGTACACACACACACACACACACAGAGCTACAGGAGACAGGTACACACACACACACACACACAGAGCTACAGGAGACAGGTACACACACACACACACACACACACACACAGAGCTACAGGAGACAGGTACACACACACACACACACACACAGAGCTACAGGAGACAGGTACACACACACACACACACACACAGAGCTACAGGAGACAGGTACACACACACACACACACAGAGCTACAGGAGACAGGTACACACACACACACACACACACACACAGAGCTACAGGAGACAGGTACACACACACACACACACACACAGAGCTACAGGAGACAGGTACACACACACACACACACACACAGAGCTACAGGAGGCAGGTACACACACACACACACACACACACACACACAGAGCTACAGGAGACAGGTATACACACACACACACACACACACACAGAGCTACAGGAGACAGGTACACACACACACACACACACACACACAGAGCTACAGGAGACAGGTACACACACACACACACACACAGAGCTACAGGAGACAGGTACACACACACACACACACACACACACAGAGCTACAGGAGACAGGTACACACACACACACACACACACACAGAGCTACAGGAGACAGGTACACACACACACACACAGAGCTACAGGAGACAGGTACACACACACACACACACACACACAGAGCTACAGGAGACAGGTACACACACACACACACACACACACAGAGCTACAGGAGACAGGTACACACACACACACACACACACACACACAGAGCTACAGGAGACAGGTACACACACACACACACACACACACAGAGCTACAGGAGACAGGTACACACACACACACACACAGAGCTACAGGAGACAGGTACACACACACACACACACACACACACAGAGCTACAGGAGACAGGTACACACACACACACACAGAGCTACAGGAGACAGGTACACACACACACACACACACACAGAGCTACAGGAGACAGGTACACACACACACACACACACACACACACAGAGCTACAGGAGACAGGTACACACACACACACAGAGCTACAGGAGACAGGTACACACACACACACACACACACACAGAGCTACAGGAGACAGGTACACACACACACACACACACAGAGCTACAGGAGACAGGTACACACACACACACACACACACACACAGAGCTACAGGAGACAGGTACACACACACACACACACACACAGAGCTACAGGAGACAGGTACACACACACACACACACACACACACACACAGAGCTACAGGAGACAGGTACACACACACACACACACACACACACAGAGCTACAGGAGACAGGTACACACACACACACACACACACACACAGAGCTACAGGAGACAGGTATACACACACACACACACACACACACAGAGCTACAGGAGACAGGTACACACACACACAGAGCTACAGGAGACAGGTACACACACACACACACACAGAGCTACAGGAGACAGGTACACACACACACACACACACACACACAGAGCTACAGGAGACAGGTACACACACACACACAGAGCTACAGGAGACAGGTACACACACACACACACACACACAGAGCTACAGGAGACAGGTACACACACACACACACACACACACACAGAGCTACAGGAGACAGGTACACACACACACACACACAGAGCTACAGGAGACAGGTACACACACACACACAGAGCTACAGGAGACAGGTATACACACACACACACACAGAGCTACAGGAGGCAGGTACACACACACACACACAGAGCTACAGGAGACAGGTACACACACACACACACACACACACACAGAGCTACAGGAGACAGGTACACACACACACACACACACACACACAGAGCTACAGGAGACAGGTACACACACACACACACACACACAGAGCTACAGGAGACAGGTACACACACACACACACACACACACACAGAGCTACAGGAGACAGGTACACACACACACACACACACACACACAGAGCTACAGGAGACAGGTACACACACACACACAGAGCTACAGGAGACAGGTACACACACACACACACACACACACAGAGCTACAGGAGACAGGTACACACACACACACACACACACACAGAGCTACAGGAGACAGGTACACACACACACACACACACACAGAGCTACAGGAGACAGGTACACACACACACACACACACACACAGAGCTACAGGAGACAGGTACACACACACACACACAGAGCTACAGGAGACAGGTACACACACACACACACACACACACACACAGAGCTACAGGAGACAGGTACACACACACACACACAGAGCTACAGGAGACAGGTACACACACACACACACACACACACACACAGAGCTACAGGAGACAGGTACACACACACACACACACAGAGCTACAGGAGGCAGGTACACACACACACACACACACACACACACACAGAGCTACAGGAGACAGGTACACACACACACACAGAGCTACAGGAGACAGGTACACACACACACACACACACACACAGAGCTACAGGAGACAGGTACACACACACACACACACACAGAGCTACAGGAGACAGGTACACACACACACACACAGAGCTACAGGAGACAGGTACACACACACACACACACACACACAGAGCTACAGGAGACAGGTACACACACACACACACACACAGAGCTACAGGAGACAGGTACACACACACACACACACACACACACAGAGCTACAGGAGACAGGTACACACACACACACACACACACACAGAGCTACAGGAGACAGGTACACACACACACACACACACAGAGCTACAGGAGACAGGTACACACACACACACACACACACACACACACAGAGCTACAGGAGACAGGTACACACACACACACACACACACACAGAGCTACAGGAGACAGGTACACACACACACACACACACACAGAGCTACAGGAGACAGGTACACACACACACACACACACACACACAGAGCTACAGGAGACAGGTACACACACACACACACACACAGAGCTACAGGAGACAGGTACACACACACACACACACACACACAGAGCTACAGGAGACAGGTACACACACACACACACAGAGCTACAGGAGACAGGTACACACACACACACACACACACACACAGAGCTACAGGAGACAGGTACACACACACACACACACACACACACACAGAGCTACAGGAGACAGGTACACACACACACACAGAGCTACAGGAGACAGGTACACACACACACACACACACACACACAGAGCTACAGGAGGCAGGTACACACACACACACACACACACACACAGAGCTACAGGAGACAGGTATACACACACACACACACAGAGCTACAGGAGGCAGGTACACACACACACACACACACACACACACACAGAGCTACAGGAGACAGGTACACACACACACACACACAGAGCTACAGGAGACAGGTACACACACACACACACACACACACAGAGCTACAGGAGACAGGTACACACACACACACACACAGAGCTACAGGAGACAGGTACACACACACACACACACACAGAGCTACAGGAGACAGGTACACACACACACACACACACACACACACAGAGCTACAGGAGACAGGTACACACACACACACACAGAGCTACAGGAGACAGGTACACACACACACACACACACACACACACAGAGCTACAGGAGACAGGTACACACACACACACACACACACAGAGCTACAGGAGACAGGTACACACACACACACACACACACACACACACAGAGCTACAGGAGACAGGTACACACACACACACACACACACACACAGAGCTACAGGAGACAGGTACACACACACACACACACACACACACACAGAGCTACAGGAGACAGGTACACACACACACACACACACACACACAGAGCTACAGGAGACAGGTACACACACACACACACACACACACACACACACAGAGCTACAGGAGACAGGTACACACACACACACACACACACACAGAGCTACAGGAGACAGGTACACACACACACACACAGAGCTACAGGAGACAGGTACACACACACACACACACACACACAGAGCTACAGGAGACAGGTACACACACACACACACACACACACAGAGCTACAGGAGACAGGTACACACACACACACACACACACACACACACAGAGCTACAGGAGACAGGTACACACACACACACACACACACACACACACACAGAGAGCTACAGGAGACAGGTACACACACACACACACACACACACACACACACACACACAGAGCTACAGGAGGCAGGTACACACACACACACACACAGAGCTACAGGAGACAGGTACACACACACACACAGAGCTACAGGAGACAGGTACACACACACACACACACACACAGAGCTACAGGAGACAGGTACACACACACACACACACACACACACACAGAGCTACAGGAGACAGGTACACACACACACACACAGAGCTACAGGAGACAGGTACACACACACACACACACACACACACACACAGAGCTACAGGAGACAGGTACACACACACACACACACACACACACACAGAGCTACAGGAGGCAGGTACACACACACACACACACACACACAGAGCTACAGGAGACAGGTATACACACACACACACACACACAGAGCTACAGGAGACAGGTATACACACACACACACACAGAGCTACAGGAGGCAGGTACACACACACACACACACAGAGCTACAGGAGACAGGTACACACACACACACACACACACACACACACAGAGCTACAGGAGGCAGGTACACACACACACACACACACACAGAGCTACAGGAGACAGGTATACACACACACACACACACAGAGCTACAGGAGACAGGTACACACACACACACACACACACACACAGAGCTACAGGAGACAGGTACACACACACACACACACACAGAGCTACAGGAGACAGGTACACACACACACACACACACACACACAGCTACAGGAGACAGGTACACACACACACACACAGAGCTACAGGAGACAGGTACACACACACACACACACACACACACAGAGCTACAGGAGACAGGTACACACACACACACACACACACACACACAGAGCTACAGGAGACAGGTACACACACACACACACACACACACAGAGCTACAGGAGACAGGTACACACACACACACACACACACACACACACACACACACACAGAGCTACAGGAGACAGGTACACACACACACACACACACACACACAGAGCTACAGGAGACAGGTATACACACACACACACACACAGAGCTACAGGAGACAGGTACACACACACACACACACAGAGCTACAGGAGACAGGTATACACACACACACACACACACAGAGCTACAGGAGACAGGTACACACACACACACACACACACACACAGAGCTACAGGAGACAGGTACACACACACACACACACACACAGAGCTACAGGAGACAGGTACACACACACACACACACACAGAGCTACAGGAGACAGGTATAGACACACACACACACACACACAGAGCTACAGGAGACAGGTACACACACACACACACACACAGAGCTACAGGAGACAGGTACACACACACACACACACACAGAGCTACAGGAGACAGGTACACACACACACACACACACAGAGCTACAGGAGACAGGTACACACACACACACACAGAGCTACAGGAGACAGGTACACACACACACACACACACACACACACACAGAGCTACAGGAGACAGGTACACACACACACACACACACAGAGCTACAGGAGACAGGTACACACACACACACACACAGAGCTACAGGAGACAGGTACACACACACACACACACACACACAGAGCTACAGGAGGCAGGTACACACACACACACACACACACACACACAGAGCTACAGGAGACAGGTACACACACACACACACACACACACAGAGCTACAGGAGACAGGTACACACACACACACACACACACACAGAGCTACAGGAGACAGGTACACACACACACACACACACAGAGCTACAGGAGACAGGTACACACACACACACACACACAGAGCTACAGGAGACAGGTACACACACACACACACACACACACACAGAGCTACAGGAGGCAGGTACACACACACACACACACACACACACACACAGAGCTACAGGAGACAGGTACACACACACACACACACACACACACAGCTACAGGAGACAGGTACATACACACACACACACACACACACACAGCTACAGGAGACAGGTACACACACACACACACACACACACACAGCTACAGGAGACAGGTACACACACACACACACACACACACAGCTACAGGAGACAGGTACACACACACACACACACACAGCTACAGGAGACAGGTACACACACACACACACACACACAGAGCTACAGGAGACAGGTACACACACACACACACACACACACACAGAGCTACAGGAGACAGGTACACACACACACACACACACAGAGCTACAGGAGACAGGTACACACACACACACACACACACAGAGCTACAGGAGACAGGTACACACACACACACACACACACACACACACAGAGCTACAGGAGACAGGTACACACACACACAGAGCTACAGGAGACAGGTACATACACACACACACACACACACACAGAGCTACAGGAGACAGGTACATACACACACACACACACACACACAGAGCTACAGGAGACAGGTACACACACAGCCATATACACTATATTGCCAAAAGTTTTGGGACACCCCTCCATGTCATTGAATTCAGGTGTTCCAATCACTTCCATGGCCACAGGTGTATAAAGTCCAGTACCTAGGCATGCAGACTGCATCTACACACAGTTTGGGAAAGAATGGGTCACTCTCAGGAGATCAGTGAATTCAAGCGTGGTATCATGTTAATGTTTCCACCTGTGCAATAAGTCCATTCCTGACATTTCCTCACTACTAAATATTACACAGCCAGCTGTCAGTGGTATTCTGGCCTGCACAGAGTCCTGACCTCAACCCCATAGAAGACCCTTGGGATGAATTAGAGTGGATTCTGGGAGCCAGACCTTCTCATCCAACATCAGTGCCTGACCTCACAAATGTGCTTCTAGAGAAATGGTCAAAAATTCCCATAAACACACTCCTAAACCTTGTGGAAAGCCTTCCCTGAAGAGTTGTAATGTAATGTATATGTGAACACAGCTGCAAGAGATGCACCTAACTCTGGACTCTCTCTCTCTCTCTCTCTCTCTCAGATTCCTCTGTGGATATTAGTGAACTGTCCCCTCCTGTTTTCCATAGTTGTGGTCAACTGGAGGGATGGATGGTGCGAGGGATGGGGAAAGGAGGAGGAGCGAGTTACGGTTCTCTTTCAGACACTCCCTCTATCATCACACTCCCTCCAGCTCTCTCTCCTCCTCCTCTTGCATCACCCTTCCCCCCGCCTCGTCCAGCTCGCCCTGCCCCTCTCAGAACCATCTCTGCTCAGGAGCTGCAGAAGAACTTTCTGTGACACGCCCTGTAGTACAGGCTGGGAATCAAGAGCTCGACCGGTCAGATAAGAGTGTGTTAAAGGTTACGGTCTGGTCACAGAGCTCGACCGTCAAATAGAGTGTAAAATACTGTCTGTCAATCACAGAGGTCAACCATTCAAATCAGTGTGTAGTAAAGCCTGCCTTTTAATCACAGAGCTTGACTGGTCATGTTTAATTACAGTACAAGTTTACTGTTAATCATAGAGCTTAGCCAATCAGATTAAAGTTTAATAACAGCCTGCGTGTGTGCGTGTGTGAGTGTGTGTGAGTGTGTCTGTGTGCGTGTGTGAGTGTGTGTGTGTGCGTGTGTGAGTGTGTGAGTGTGTGTGAGTGTGTCTGTGTGCGTGTGTGAGTGTGTCTGTGTGCGTGTGTGAGTGTGTCTGTGTGCGTGTGTGAGTGTGTGTGTGAATGAGTGTGTCTGTGTGCGTGTGTGTGTGTGTGAGTGTGTCTGTGTGCGTGTGTGTGTGTGTCTGTGCGTGTGTGAGTGTGTGTGAGTGTGTCTGTGTGCGTGTGTGAGTGTGTGTGTGAATGAGTGTGTCTGTGTGTGTGTGTGTGTGTGTGTGTCTGTGTGCGCGTGTGTGTGTCGGGAGGTGGAGGATAAACCTGTATTGTGTGATTTTATTTTTTATTTTAATTAATTTTATTTAAATTTTATATTTATTATTTTAACCAGTTGTTATTTATACACTAATAAAGTAATCAATAGATTCTTTCTGTTCCTCGGTCACTCATGTTCCGGTGTGTGTAACGGAGATCCTCCTGATGGAGCGCGTGGGTGAATGTTTTCAGGATGTAGACTGAGCTCATGGTAACCATTAGATGCTGGAATGGACACCACTGACCTGAACAGGATCGAGCTCACAGAGAGGTCAGGTTATTGAACGCACTAGACTTTCTGGCAGCAGCGGCATTCCACTGATTATTTTTAGATGACCATTTGATTAGTTGTAAATATTTTATAGGTGAGAAAATCTGACCTCAGGGTTTTAGAGGATGGTCAGGGGTCAAATCAGGGTTCTATTCTAATTTAAAAACATAAAATGTCAGTAAAAGTACACAGTGCGTTGTCGGTATCGCGCGCCTTTAGTGCGCAGGTGCGACACAGTGCGGATTAGAGGGATAACGTGCACGCGCAGAAGTGGGTGAATTAGCTTGCGGGTGGCGATAGCAGTCTCCGGTCTGTCCCGGAGCGCACGAGGATGGAGGTCAGAACTGACCGGTTTAAAGAGGAAGCGGCCAAAGTCCTGGCGAAGATCCACCGGTAAGAATGTCCATAAACGTACACACTCTCTCTCTCTCTCTCTCTCTCTCTCTCTCTCTCTTACACACACACGCCTGCTTCAACATGTTCCGTTAAACTGTTCTGGTTGTCTCGTGCACGGCATGAAAATGTTTTATTTTGTTTATTTATTTATTTTTAATGAATTGTCTCGCGCGGGCGTTGTTAGTTTAGGATTGCACTGTAGACACAAGGACATGGACCGGGATTAGCGCGCGCATTCTGGGAACGGTGACGCGCACACAGACCTGCTCGCGCTCGGCTTTATTCCTCTCTGTATTTCACTCTTGGATCGAGAGAGAGAGGATAACATTCCGTCCTCTCGCATTTCATGTCATACTAAATATATAAACCTCAGTGTTTGTGTTAGTCTGTGT
The DNA here is from genome assembly GCF_019097595.1 of Hemibagrus wyckioides. Lineage (NCBI taxonomy): Eukaryota > Metazoa > Chordata > Actinopteri > Siluriformes > Bagridae > Hemibagrus > Hemibagrus wyckioides. Next base: position 35,132,968 of record NC_080710.1, on the reverse strand, counting down.
GTGTCTGTGTATGTGTTTTAACTAGATTAACTTGATTTGTATGCTATTTATAACGTGTCTCGTGCAGCCAATAACGTCACATCTCACCTGCATTGAGATGTGCGCGAGACAGTGCATCTCTAAAGTTAATGTGACGATCAATAGAACTGTCTGCTAATAAAACTATCAAATCTCACATGCACACACACTATAACACTTATGCACGTTACAGTGTGTGTAAGATAGTATAATAGGGCATGATGTGTGTTACAGTATGATGGTGTGTATGAGTGTGATGGTGTGTGTGAGAGTATGATGATGTGTTTTTTGTGCGGGAGAGAGAGTATGATGGTGTATGTGAGATAAATAAAGTAAATGAATAAAGTTTATAATTAACCCATAAGCAAGAAGGAAGAAAAAAAACGATGTTATAGCCTCTCTATAACTAATCTGCTAATCTCTATTAACAATGAACTTTTTTGATGCTTTCCTCCATGTGTGTGTTGGTGTCCTGTGATGCAGTTTGATCATCAATCTGTAGAGTTAGCTGCAGTTCATTTCACTTCAATTTACTGAGCAAAGAACAAAGCAGTGGGCTTAAGACAGAACCTTGTGGAACACCCAACATACGCATAGAGAAGTGACCATCTACATCTACACTCTGATAACGGTCAGTCAGATAAGACCTGAGCCAGGAGAGGGCAGTTCATTTAACACCAACAACATGTTCTAGCCTATTAAATAGAATAGTGTGGTCAATGGTGTGGTCAGTGGTGTCAAAAGCTGCACTATTATCGAGTAACACCAGTAAGGAGACACAACCCTGATCAGAGGGTTTTCATCCATTTCAGTATTATGAAGGGTGTACTCACATTCCACAATTTTAACATAGAGTTAGGTTTTCCATGATTAAATATGAAATAGTGTAGATGTAAGAATGTGAGCGTTGTGTCCTGAAACGGAGAAACGCATGGAGGTCACACTCTGGATCTTATTCTAACATTCGGATTAAATCTAGAAAATATTCACACTTCCAATTCAAATCTCTCTTTATTCTCACATCATCAACAACACAAGTGTAGAAGTGAATGAGATTCTTTAGTGCAGCTCCACACATTGCAGTTACAAATGTGCAACATTGATAAGTACAGTAAAAAAATATATATATATATATAAATTTTGGACACACCTAATTCCATGGTCTTTCCTGATGTTTATTTCTCTCTACATTGTAAAACAATGCTGAAGGTGGCCGAAATCCACAATAATGTCCTTTGAACAGTTGATATTGAGATATGTCTGCTACTGATGCTCTGTAAAGCCTTCATAACGCCTCTAATCTGAGGTGCTGTTAATTGGTGATTTCTGAGGCTGGTGACTCTAAATGAACTTCTCCTCTGCAGCACCTTTCTTGTCGTTACATATGGATTACTGAAGTCCATGTGTGTTATTTCATAGTTTTGAAATCTCCAGGATTGTTCTAGAATGTAGAAAATAAATCCCTAAACAAAAAACATTTAATTAAAAGGTGTGTCCAAACTTTTGACTGGTAGTGTGTATGTATATATATATGTTTATATATACAAATGAATGAAACAGCCTTTATTTGTCACATATACATTACAGCACAGTGAAATTCTTTCTTCACATATCCCATCCTTGGAGGTTGGGGTCAGAGCGCAGGGTCAGCCATGATACAGCGCCCCTGGAGCAGAGAGGGTTAAGGGCCTTGCTCAAGGGCCCAACAGCGGCAACTTGGCAGTGCTGGGGCTTGAACCCCTGATCTTCCGGTCAATGACCCAGAGCCGTAACCACTTGAGCCACCACTGCCCCTACATGTACAGTACATTCACGACCTGTCAGTTATAAAGTGTGGTGCTTTCTGACGTTAAACAGTGAGTGATGTGTGTTGTGGCGTATTGTTAGTCCTGATTGTTTAATAGTCTGATCGCCTGGGGGAAGAAACTGTCTTTCAGTTGGCTAGTTTTGGACTAGGCCATCCTGAAGGCAGCAGAGACAGTAGCTTGTGGCCCGGATGGGTCGGATGGTTCGGACTGCTCTCTGCAGTAGGGGTGCAATTAATGATTATTTTGGTTGTCGACTAATCTATCGATTTTTTTTTTTTTTGATTAGTCGAGTAATCACGATTATTTTTGGCAGCATCTATATCAGGCTTCAGTTTTACCTCATCTGCTCAAGGCTACACGTCAGTATAAGTCATCCTGTTGTCAGTCTCTGACAAAATAAGTTTTCAAAGGAAATTGAAAAATTGACCCATGAAACATGTATTTGTAGCATAAATGTATTTCTAACAAATTGTGATCATAAAAATAATTAAATAATACAAAATTACAGTGCAAGTTGTCTTTAAACAAAAAGACAATGTGCAGTCTAAATAGCACCAGTTACCCTGACTTGCATGAATGTTATAAGGTTAACACAAACTAAAGAATTGCTTTGCTTAAAGTGACAGTCCTGGCCATAAAAGTAAAAAAGTGCATCCCAAGCTGCATTGTCTTGAGGTTCGAATTTTCAAATACAGCTTCAAATGTAAACAAAAACATTTTCCAATCCAAATAACTGAATAATAGTTTATAAACACTGGATGGAATGTCTTGATCATCATCTTGAAGCTCTCTACTAAAATATAGAGAACAAAAGAGAAAGGTGTATTATTTCATGTTTTATCACAGTGTAACACGAAATATTATTTATTACTAACTTTCTATTGATTATATATCTTACAAATGAATTATTAATATGCTCCAAATCACAAATTAACTAGTTGACATTACGTGGAGTTTTAGTACCCAAATCATATTACTGTTTTTTTTACAGATTTAATATCTTACACATGAATTACTATTGATATGCTCCAAATCAGACAAACTAAATGATATTAAGTGGAGCCGTTTTATTATTAAATATGAACACGAGTATTAACACAAGAAAACACTGGACGTGTCAATGTAGGTTATGCTTATAAATCACTGATGAAAAATAACTCATTTTATAAACAGTCCCTTTTAAAGTTCTCTTAGATGGTGTAATGGCTTCCTCATGATATGCTCCAAACCACAGACGAACTAACTGATAGTAAGTGGAGCCGTTTTACTATTCAAAATGAACGCGAGTATTAACACAAGCAATAACTGGACATGTCAAAGTCAGCTACGCCTATGACAAATATATTTTCTTTTTATAAACTAACGCAGTTGAAAATAAAAGCACTATAAGTTATAAAGTCAACTCGTGAACTTACCTATCTGAGGTACATGACACCACAGCTCCCGGGTGCTTGCGCTTGAGATATTTCATGCATCGCTGTAGTGCTGCCTTGATATAACAGCTTAACTTCACATAGTTTGCATTTAACGTGTTTCGCCGTTTTGTTTTCCGTGAAATGTTCCCATACTTTAGAAACTTTTGGTCTCGCTTTTTTGCCTTCTTTGTTTGTCCGTTCCTCCATATTTCATGTGTTCTTCTTCTTCGGCACGGTGCAAAACCTCCTTTAGTGCGCTTCCTATAGTGTATTGGCGATAGAAATAAAGTTTGCCCCACAGTGTGTTGTCTTATCATACAGCATTTATAATACACAACGCGTCGACACTAAAATTCCGCATCGATGAATTTTTGTTGTCGACATAATCGATTATGTCGACTAATTGTTGCAGCCCTGCTCTGCAGTGCTCTGCGATTGAGAGCGGTGCAGTTGCTGTACCAGTTCCACAATCGCATGCAGAATGGTTTGTCTAAAGAAAGCACAAGGTTTAAGATGAAATCTACAGATTTATATTCAGCATATGGCTCTCGGGTCTGAAAGAAATAATTATCAATAGCAACTGGATAGACTTAGATTGAGTTGCTACACATCTTTTAGTATAAAGAACTTTTTGTAGGACACAGATTTTCATTCTAAATAACAATACACTCAGACTGTAGTACTCTCAGCCTTCAGAATACACTGAGCAGGACGGAGAGTAAAGCGGCGTGTTAGAGAAAAAGTCCAGAGACTAGAAATGCTTATTAATAATTCATCATTAGTCATTTAATATTACAGCAGTATTAATGTTTAATCAATGGGAAATTACACCACCAGTCTATACTGTGTGTGTGTGTGTGATACTGAAGGTTATATAAAGCAGTTTAAATGCATGTTCACATTGTTCCTTCTTCTTCTCCCCTCAGTGTGTTAGAGAAGCGTCAGGAGGAGAATGAAGGGATTGAGTTGTGTGATGGAGGAGGAGGAGTGCAGGTGGAGGAGAAGGTGGAGCCCGTTATAGACTGTACATGTTTCGGTTTGCCTCGTCGCTACATCATGGCCATCCTGTGCGGTTTAGGCTTCTGTATCTCCTTCGGCATACGGTGCAACCTGGGCGTGGCTGTAGTCAGCATGGTGAATGACCACACTACCTACAGGGGCAATAAGGCCATCAGCATGGTGAGTGTTTGTACATCTGTCTCTGGGTGTCATGGTGGTGCAGTCAGTAATATCGTCTCCTCACAGCTCCGGGGTCCAGTCCCATGTACTGTCACATGTTCTTTCCATTTCTTCTGGATGGTCTGGTCACCATCCACATGCCAGAAAGTAAATTGTCCTCTGTAATGGACCAATGGTTTGAGCAGTATTCCTGCCTCACACTCAGGAAAGAGTCCAGCTCCACTGCTTCCTGACCAGGATGAAATTCTTAAAGATGAATGATTGATTTTTGTCTCTTTTTGTCTCTTCTTGTCTAATCTCCATGTTCCTTGTCTCATTCCCACAGAGAGCTCAGTTCCTGTGGGATCCAGAGATTGTAGGTTTGATCCATGGCTCATTTTTTTGGGGTTACATTGTCACTCAGATTCCTGGTGGATTCATCTGCCAGAAATTTGCAGCCAACAGGTCAGTGTTCTGTCTACTTTAACTTCATGTAGCTCATCACTGGTACTGGTCAGAGCTTTGAGAAAGAAATGCAGTTTGCTTTGAAACCGTTTCACAAAGACCAGTTCCTGATGTTATAAAAAAACTCTGTATGACCAAAGGTTTGTGGATATTTCACACCCATCACACCCATGCGTGGTTCTTCTCCAAACTGTTGTACAGAACATCTCTGTGTAGCATTACAGTTTATCTTTAGTGGACCTCAGAGTCCAGTCCCTGCTCCAGCATGACCATGTCTCTGTGCACACAGAGCAGCTCCATGAGGACATGGTGTATGGAGGTGAAGGTTGGAGTGCAGAACTGGAGTGTCCTGCACTTTGACTCAACCACACTGACCAGCCACTGACCCCAGACCTCCTCACTCTCACAACACCAGAGTCTGATCTCACTAATGCTCTTGTAGCTGAATGATCACTAATCCCAATACACACACTCCAACATCTAGTGGAGAACCATCATAGAGGCTCATCACTGAAGTTCTTCAAAGAGTAAACATTATGTTTTTGGTTAAATTTACATTTACGGCATTTAGCAGAAGCCCTTATCCAGAGAGACTTACACTTATCTCATTTATACAACTGAGGGTTAAGGGCCTTGCTCAGGGGCCCAGCTGTGGCAGTCCTGGTATTCAAACTCACAACCTTCTGATCAGTGGTCCAACACCTTCACAATTAAGCTACCACATCCCTCGTGTTGTATGTGTGTGTAACGTTGTGTATAATTTGTAATAACTGCATGTAACATTTTGTTTAACTGTGCTCTGTGTGTGTGTGTGTTGCAGAGTGTTTGGTTTTGCGATTGTTGCCACGTCAGCATTGAACATGTTGATTCCATCAGCGGCTCGAATTCACTATGGGTGTGTGATAGTAGTGAGAGTGTTACAGGGACTGGTGGAGGTAACACACACACATCTATCTTCATTGTGTATATGAGTGTGTGTGTGTCTTGTGTAGTTGCTAAACTGACTGGCTTTATGACATTACACACTGATTTGATGTTTTAGGGTGTGTCTTACCCAGCATGCCATGGTATCTGGGCTAAATGGGCTCCGCCCCTTGAGAGAAGCAGATTGGCTACAACAGCGTTCTGTGGTAAGGTCAAAGTGTGTGTTAATGTGCGTGCGTGTTAATGTGTGTAAATGTGTGTGTGTGTTAATGTGTGTGTGTATGTGTGTCTGTTAATGTGTTTGTGTGTGTGTATGTGTGTTAATGTGTTTGTGTGTGTTAATGTGTGTGTTAATGTGTGTGTGTAAATGTGTGTGTGTATGTAAATGTGTGTGTGTGTTAATGTGTGTGTGTAAATGTGTGTTAGTGTGTTTTAATGTGTGTGTGTTAGTGTGTGTGTGTGTGTAAATGTGTGTGTTAATGTGCGTTTGTGTGTGTTAATGTGTGTTTGTGTGTAAGTATGTGTGTGTGCAAATGTGTGTTAGTGTGTTTTAATGTGTGTTAGTGTGTGCATGTTAATGTGCATGTGTGTGTAAATGTGTGTGTTTGTGTTAATGTATGTGTGTGTAAATATGTGTGTGCATGTTTTAATTTGTGTGTTAAAATGTGTGTGAATGTGTGTGTGTGTTAATGTGAGTGTGTGTAAATGTGTGTGTGGGTGTGTATTAATTTGTGTTAATGTGTGTGTTTGTGTGTATGTTTTAATGTGTGTGTGTTAATGTCTGTAAATGTGTGTTAGTGTGTGTAAATGTGTGTGTAAGTGTGTGTGTGTGTTAATGTGAGTGTGTGCAAATGTGTGTGTGGGGGTGTTTTAATGTGTGTGTGTGTGTGTATGTGTTTGTTAATGTGTTATTGTGTGTAAATGTGTGTATTAGATTAGATTAGATTAGATTCAACTTTGTCACTGCACATTTGGGTACAAGGCAACGAAATACAGTTAGCATCTAACCAGAAGTGCATTTTCGCATATATAATCCGTATATAAATAAATATAAATAATTTGCATATATAAACAATATATAAAAATATGAGCAAATGATTGTAGTGGTGCAATAAAGAAGGTGTTGTATACCATGATAATAATTAAACATATAAACAGAATTCAGAGGAGTTTTGTACAATAAGTGCAATGATTTAGATGTGTGCAATGAGGAAGATATTGTATACTATGATAAATAATTTGCATAATGTGTTTGTGTGTGTGTGTTGATGTGCGTGTGTGTGAGGGTGTGTGTAAATGTGTGTGTTTGTGCGTGTGTGTTAATGTGTGTGTGTTAATGTGTGTGTCTGTGTTAATGTGTATGTTAGTGTGAGTGTGTGTGTGTTAATGTGTGTGTGTGTTAATGTGTGTGTTAGTGTGTGTGTGATAATGTGTGTGTACTGTAAGTGTGTTTTAGTGTGTATATGTGTCTGTGTGTAAATGTGTGTCTGTATGTGTTAATGTGTGTGTGTGTTTATGTGAATGTCTGTGTTAATGTGTGTGTGTGTGTATTTCTAGGCTCTTATGCTGGAGCTGTGATAGCGATGCCTCTTGCAGGAGTGTTAGTGCAGTACTCCGGCTGGGCGTCTGTCTTTTATGTTTACGGTGAGGGAAACACACACACACAGCTTCAGGTTCATTCAGTGTCTTTCTTCTTCTTCTCCTGTACACCATCCATCACACACACTTCTTCTTTTACTGAATAAACCTCTTTCTGTAGAAATACAACTCCTGCCAAAAAGTATGGAATCACCACTCTTGGAAGATGTTCATTCAATTGTTTAATTGTGTAGAAAAAAAAAACAATCACAGACATGCCACAAAACTACAGGGGTTGGACAATGAAACTGAAACACTGGCCAATTTAGTGTTGTAGTGTTAGTGTTTTTCGGATTGTATCCAAAAAACATAAAACCACAGCTGCCCAACTCATTGCAGAATTAGATGTGCACCTCAACTGTTTCCACAGGGAGACAGCTTGAGAATGCTTGAACTGTTATCTGCTTTTTTTGCGGTTGTGCTGTCTGGTAAAGCTGTTTTGTGTCCACTGTGAAATAGATTATATAATTAAAATGTGTGTGTGTGTGTGTAGGTAGTTTTGGGATCACCTGGTACTTGTTCTGGATTCTGGTGTCATATGAGAGTCCAGCTGCTCATCCTACCATCACACCAGAAGAGAGGAAGTACATTGAGGAGGCCATAGGAGAGTCTGCCACATTTCAAAACCCGCTGACGGTACACACACACACGGACACACACAGACAGTGTCTTTATTGTTACAAATAGGAAAGTTCTACTCAAGCTACAGTGTTCCACCTTGTTTTGGACCTGTCCAGAACCTCATCTCTCTTCAGCATTGTGACTTTCCTATCAGGGTCACAGTACTAATGATGTCTTTATGTTGTGGATCCTGTGAAATGTACATGTACATAGTGACTTGGCTGTTCTGACATCTATTCAGTTTTTTCAGTATCAGTTTAATTTATTTTATGGTGTTGAAGAAGTAGCTGAGTGACCTGTGTAGTGACCTGTATGGACAGAAATGGCGAATCCTTTTGATGTTACTAAGAGAAATCAGCTTGAGGGTGTCAGGTTAGCACAGTGAGAAGACAAGGACAGAAATGGACATGGTTACCCCAAGGCTGTGTGCAGTTCCTAAAGATTTCCAAGATCTCAAGATCCTGACATGGTTGTGACTCACCTGGGATAAACAGCTGTTGGTTAGCTGCCATCCATGATGAGAAGTTTGTCAGACATGCTGATACCTGAGCAGGAACATGAGTGTCTGAGATAGGGATGGAGAAAACAAGTCAAGTGTCCTCCACATAGCAGAGGTACGAAAACCCATGTGAGGATTGGAGATAGATGTAGAAAAGAAGAGAACCAAGTACTGAGCTTTGTGGGACACCAGTGGAGCATCTACACAGAGCAGATGTGGATTCCCTCCCCCTGTTTAATGTGTAATCAAATTTTTTTAATGATGATGATGATGATATTTTTCTGTTTTTTTCTGCAGAAGTTCAACACTCCCTGGAGGAAGTTCTTCACATCCATGCCTGTTTATGCCATCATCGTGGCAAATTTCTGCCGCAGCTGGACTTTCTACCTGCTGCTCATCAGCCAGCCGGCTTATTTCAAGGAAGTGTTTGGCTTTGAGATAAGCAAGGTAACCTATACACACACACACACACACACAAAGAATGTATACACACACACTCAAGAAGTCCCGAACTTTCCTGGGCATGTGAACATTCACATGTTTACAGTGGCAGCTGCTATCAGCTCTACTGAGATGTTTAAACAGTAGAAGAATAGAAGCCACTTTCAGGACAGCCTGAAAGTCTCACAGACTCCTGCCACATGTGGCAGGACATTCAGGCGATCACGAACTACAAGACAACATTACCTGCCTGTGCCAGTGATGCCTCCTTATCAGATATGAACGACTTGAACGCCCCATTTGAGGTCCAGAACAACATAATGACAAGGAAGACCATTCTTCCTGCTCTGTCTGTCCACAGCTGATGTGAAGAGAACTCTATGCTGAGTTAACCCATGGAAGTCTGCTGGACCAGACAACATTCCTGGCAGGGAATGTGCAGAGCAGCTAGCAGATGTCTTCACTGACATCTTCAACATTTCCCTGAGCAGCGCTGTCGTCCCAACGTACCGCAAGACAATGACCATCGTCCCGGTGCCAAAGAAGTCTACGGTTTCCTGCCTCAATGACTATTGTCCCGTCGCACTCACACCCATTGTGATGAAATGCTTTGAGAGGCTCGTCATGATGCACATCAAGACACAGTTACCTCCCTCACTGGACCCCTTGCAGTTTGCATATCGTCCTAACTGCTCCACAGACAATGCCATCACCACAACCCTCCAGCTGGCCCTCACACACCTGGACTGTAAGGACTCATACGTACAAATGTTGTTCATAGACTTCAGTTCAGCATTCAACACAATCATCCCTCAGCACCTCATAGAGAAGCTGAGCCTGCTGGGCCTGAACACCTCTCTCTGCAACTGGATCTTGGATTTCCTGACTGGGAGACCTGATCGGGAACAGCATCTCCAGCACCACCACACTGAACACTGGAGCTCCTCAGGGCTGTGTGCTCAGTCCACTGCTGTTCACTCTGCTGACTCAGGACTGTGCAGCAATGCACAGATCCAACCACATCATCAAGTTTGCCAATGACACGACCGTGGTGGGTCTCATCAGCAAGAACGACGCGTCAGCGTACAGTGTAGAGTGTTGGTGCAGAGCCAACAACCTCTCCCTGAACGTCAGTAAGACTAAAGAGATGGTTGTTGACTTTAGGAGAGTACAGAGTGGCCATTCTCCTCTGTTCATCGACGGGTCCAACGTGGAGATTGTCAAGAGCACCAAATTCCTTGGTGTTCATCTGGTGGAGAACTTCACCTGGTCACTCAACATCACCAAGAAAGCCCAGCAGTATCTCTACTTCCTGCAGAGGCCGAGGAAAGCCCACCCCTCCACATTCTGACCATTTTCTATGTTCTATGATAAAGTTTAAAGTGAAGTTATTATTTATCTCTAATATTTATCCCTAATGAGAAGCCTGAGGTGAAGTTGGTGAGGAAAAACTCCCTGAGATGATCTGAGGAAGAAACCTTGGCAGGAACCAAGCTCAGAAGGGAACCTCATCCTTAACTGGGTGACACTGGACAGGAAATAATAATAATCTCCTTTCTACAACAGAAACCAAGAGCTCCTGAGGAACTAATAGGT
>NC_080710.1:35115868-35122285 GCF_019097595.1 Hemibagrus wyckioides | reverse complement strand
GATTCATCTGCCAGAAATTTGCAGCCAACAGGTCAGTGTTCTGTCTACTTTAACTTCATGTAGCTCATCACTGGTACTGGTCAGAGCTTTGAGAAAGAAATGCAGTTTGCTTTGAAACCGTTTCACAAAGACCAGTTCCTGATGTTATAAAAAAACTCTGTATGACCAAAGGTTTGTGGATATTTCACACCCATCACACCCATGCGTGGTTCTTCTCCAAACTGTTGTACAGAACATCTCTGTGTAGCATTACAGTTTATCTTTAGTGGACCTCAGAGTCCAGTCCCTGCTCCAGCATGACCATGTCTCTGTGCACACAGAGCAGCTCCATGAGGACATGGTGTATGGAGGTGAAGGTTGGAGTGCAGAACTGGAGTGTCCTGCACTTTGACTCAACCACACTGACCAGCCACTGACCCCAGACCTCCTCACTCTCACAACACCAGAGTCTGATCTCACTAATGCTCTTGTAGCTGAATGATCACTAATCCCAATACACACACTCCAACATCTAGTGGAGAACCATCATAGAGGCTCATCACTGAAGTTCTTCAAAGAGTAAACATTATGTTTTTGGTTAAATTTACATTTACGGCATTTAGCAGAAGCCCTTATCCAGAGAGACTTACACTTATCTCATTTATACAACTGAGGGTTAAGGGCCTTGCTCAGGGGCCCAGCTGTGGCAGTCCTGGTATTCAAACTCACAACCTTCTGATCAGTGGTCCAACACCTTCACAATTAAGCTACCACATCCCTCGTGTTGTATGTGTGTGTAACGTTGTGTATAATTTGTAATAACTGCATGTAACATTTTGTTTAACTGTGCTCTGTGTGTGTGTGTGTTGCAGAGTGTTTGGTTTTGCGATTGTTGCCACGTCAGCATTGAACATGTTGATTCCATCAGCGGCTCGAATTCACTATGGGTGTGTGATAGTAGTGAGAGTGTTACAGGGACTGGTGGAGGTAACACACACACATCTATCTTCATTGTGTATATGAGTGTGTGTGTGTCTTGTGTAGTTGCTAAACTGACTGGCTTTATGACATTACACACTGATTTGATGTTTTAGGGTGTGTCTTACCCAGCATGCCATGGTATCTGGGCTAAATGGGCTCCGCCCCTTGAGAGAAGCAGATTGGCTACAACAGCGTTCTGTGGTAAGGTCAAAGTGTGTGTTAATGTGCGTGCGTGTTAATGTGTGTAAATGTGTGTGTGTGTTAATGTGTGTGTGTATGTGTGTCTGTTAATGTGTTTGTGTGTGTGTATGTGTGTTAATGTGTTTGTGTGTGTTAATGTGTGTGTTAATGTGTGTGTGTAAATGTGTGTGTGTATGTAAATGTGTGTGTGTGTTAATGTGTGTGTGTAAATGTGTGTTAGTGTGTTTTAATGTGTGTGTGTTAGTGTGTGTGTGTGTGTAAATGTGTGTGTTAATGTGCGTTTGTGTGTGTTAATGTGTGTTTGTGTGTAAGTATGTGTGTGTGCAAATGTGTGTTAGTGTGTTTTAATGTGTGTTAGTGTGTGCATGTTAATGTGCATGTGTGTGTAAATGTGTGTGTTTGTGTTAATGTATGTGTGTGTAAATATGTGTGTGCATGTTTTAATTTGTGTGTTAAAATGTGTGTGAATGTGTGTGTGTGTTAATGTGAGTGTGTGTAAATGTGTGTGTGGGTGTGTATTAATTTGTGTTAATGTGTGTGTTTGTGTGTATGTTTTAATGTGTGTGTGTTAATGTCTGTAAATGTGTGTTAGTGTGTTTTAATGTGTGTGTGTGTGTGTGTGTGTTAATGTGAGTGTGTGCAAATGTGTGTGTGGGGGTGTTTTAATGTGTGTGTGTGTGTGTATGTGTTTGTTAATGTGTTATTGTGTGTAAATGTGTGTATTAGATTAGATTAGATTAGATTCAACTTTGTCACTGCACATTTGGGTACAAGGCAACGAAATACAGTTAGCATCTAACCAGAAGTGCATTTTCGCATATATAATCCGTATATAAATAAATATAAATAATTTGCATATATAAACAATATATAAAAATATGAGCAAATGATTGTAGTGGTGCAATAAAGAAGGTGTTGTATACCATGATAATAATTAAACATATAAACAGAATTCAGAGGAGTTTTGTACAATGAGTGCAATGATTTAGATGTGTGCAATGAGGAAGATATTGTATACTATGATAAATAATTTGCATAATGTGTTTGTGTGTGTGTGTTGATGTGCGTGTGTGTGAGGGTGTGTGTAAATGTGTGTGTTTGTGCGTGTGTGTTAATGTGTGTGTGTTAATGTGTGTGTCTGTGTTAATGTGTATGTTAGTGTGAGTGTGTGTGTGTTAATGTGTGTGTTAGTGTGTGTGTGATAATGTGTGTGTACTGTAAGTGTGTTTTAGTGTGTATATGTGTCTGTGTGTAAATGTGTGTCTGTATGTGTTAATGTGTGTGTGTGTTTATGTGAATGTCTGTGTTAATGTGTGTGTGTGTGTATTTCTAGGCTCTTATGCTGGAGCTGTGATAGCGATGCCTCTTGCAGGAGTGTTAGTGCAGTACTCCGGCTGGGCGTCTGTCTTTTATGTTTACGGTGAGGGAAACACACACACACAGCTTCAGGTTCATTCAGTGTCTTTCTTCTTCTTCTCCTGTACACCATCCATCACACACACTTCTTCTTTTACTGAATAAACCTCTTTCTGTAGAAATACAACTCCTGCCAAAAAGTATGGAATCACCACTCTTGGAAGATGTTCATTCAATTGTTTAATTGTGTAGAAAAAAAAAACAATCACAGACATGCCACAAAACTACAGGGGTTGGACAATGAAACTGAAACACTGGCCAATTTAGTGTTGTAGTGTTAGTGTTTTTCGGATTGTATCCAAAAAACATAAAACCACAGCTGCCCAACTCATTGCAGAATTAGATGTGCACCTCAACTGTTTCCACAGGGAGACAGCTTGAGAATGCTTGAACTGTTATCTGCTTTTTTTGCGGTTGTGCTGTCTGGTAAAGCTGTTTTGTGTCCACTGTGAAATAGATTATATAATTAAAATGTGTGTGTGTGTGTGTGTGTGTGTGTGTAGGTAGTTTTGGGATCACCTGGTACTTGTTCTGGATTCTGGTGTCATATGAGAGTCCAGCTGCTCATCCTACCATCACACCAGAAGAGAGGAAGTACATTGAGGAGGCCATAGGAGAGTCTGCCACATTTCAAAACCCGCTGACGGTACACACACACACGGACACACACAGACAGTGTCTTTATTGTTACAAATAGGAAAGTTCTACTCAAGCTACAGTGTTCCACCTTGTTTTGGACCTGTCCAGAACCTCATCTCTCTTCAGCATTGTGACTTTCCTATCAGGGTCACAGTACTAATGATGTCTTTATGTTGTGGATCCTGTGAAATGTACATGTACATAGTGACTTGGCTGTTCTGACATCTATTCAGTTTTTTCAGTATCAGTTTAATTTATTTTATGGTGTTGAAGAAGTAGCTGAGTGACCTGTGTAGTGACCTGTATGGACAGAAATGGCGAATCCTTTTGATGTTACTAAGAGAAATCAGCTTGAGAGTGTCAGGTTAGCACAGTGAGAAGACAAGGACAGAAATGGACATGGTTACCCCAAGGCTGTGTGCAGTTCCTAAAGATTTCCAAGATCTCAAGATCCTGACATGGTTGTGACTCACCTGGGATAAACAGCTGTTGGTTAGCTGCCATCCATGATGAGAAGTTTGTCAGACATGCTGATACCTGAGCAGGAACATGAGTGTCTGAGATAGGGATGGAGAAAACAAGTCAAGTGTCCTCCACATAGCAGAGGTACGAAAACCCATGTGAGGATTGGAGATAGATGTAGAAAAGAAGAGAACCAAGTACTGAGCTTTGTGGGACACCAGTGGAGCATCTACACAGAGCAGATGTGGATTCCCTCCCCCTGTTTAATGTGTAATCAAATTTTTTTAATGATGATGATGATGATATTTTTCTGTTTTTTTCTGCAGAAGTTCAACACTCCCTGGAGGAAGTTCTTCACATCCATGCCTGTTTATGCCATCATCGTGGCAAATTTCTGCCGCAGCTGGACTTTCTACCTGCTGCTCATCAGCCAGCCGGCTTATTTCAAGGAAGTGTTTGGCTTTGAGATAAGCAAGGTAACCTATACACACACACACACACACACACAAAGAATGTATACACACACACTCAAGAAGTCCCGAACTTTCCTGGGCATGTGAACATTCACATGTTTACAGTGGCAGCTGCTATCAGCTCTACTGAGATGTTTAAACAGTAGAAGAATAGAAGCCACTTTCAGGACAGCCTGAAAGTCTCACAGACTCCTGCCACATGTGGCAGGACATTCAGGCGATCACGAACTACAAGACAACATTACCTGCCTGTGCCAGTGATGCCTCCTTATCAGATATGAACGACTTGAACGCCCCATTTGAGGTCCAGAACAACATAATGACAAGGAAGACCATCCTTCCTGCTCTGTCTGTCCACAGCTGATGTGAAGAGAACTCTATGCTGAGTTAACCCATGGAAGTCTGCTGGACCAGACAACATTCCTGGCAGAGTTCTCAGGGAGTGTGCAGAGCAGCTAGCAGATGTCTTCACTGACATCTTCAACATCTCGCTGAGCAGCGCTGTCGTCCCAACGTACCGCAAGACAATGACCATCGTCCCGGTGCCAAAGAAGTCTACGGTTTCCTGCCTCAATGACTATTGTCCCGTCGCACTCACACCCATTGTGATGAAATGCTTTGAGAGGCTCGTCATGATGCACATCAAGACACAGTTACCTCCCTCACTGGACCCCTTGCAGTTTGCATATCGTCCTAACTGCTCCACAGACAATGCCATCACCACAACCCTCCAGCTGGCCCTCACACACCTGGACTGTAAGGACTCATACGTACAAATGTTGTTCATAGACTTCAGTTCAGCATTCAACACAATCATCCCTCAGCACCTCATAGAGAAGCTGAGCCTGCTGGGCCTGAACACCTCTCTCTGCAACTGGATCTTGGATTTCCTGACTGGGAGACCTGATCGGGAACAGCATCTCCAGCACCACCACACTGAACACTGGAGCTCCTCAGGGCTGTGTGCTCAGTCCACTGCTGTTCACTCTGCTGACTCAGGACTGTGCAGCAATGCACAGATCCAACCACATCATCAAGTTTGCCAATGACACGACCGTGGTGGGTCTCATCAGCAAGAACGACGCGTCAGCGTACAGTGTAGAGTGTTGGTGCAGAGCCAACAACCTCTCCCTGAACGTCAGTAAGACTAAAGAGATGGTTGTTGACTTTAGGAGAGTACAGAGTGGCCATTCTCCTCTGTTCATCGACGGGTCCAACGTGGAGATTGTCAAGAGCACCAAATTCCTTGGTGTTCATCTGGTGGAGAACTTCACCTGGTCACTCAACATCACCAAGAAAGCCCAGCAGTATCTCTACTTCCTGCAGAGGCCGAGGAAAGCCCACCCCTCCACATTCTGACCATTTTCTATGTTCTATGATAAAGTTTAAAGTGAAGTTATTATTTATCTCTAATATTTATCCCTAATGAGAAGCCTGAGGTGAAGTTGGTGAGGAAAAACTCCCTGAGATGATCTGAGGAAGAAACCTTGGCAGGAACCAAGCTCAGAAGGGAACCTCATCCTTAACTGGGTGACACTGGACAGGAAATAATAATAATCTCCTTTCTACAACAGAAACCAAGAGCTCCTGAGGAACTAATAGGTCAGTGTAGGTTCTGAGGACATTATAGACTCTAATTACTTGACTGATGCAACAGCAGTTCAAATAAGGTGTGATGGTCTCCAAGTGGTTTTATGCACAGCAGTCTCCTGGTCACAGGCTGTTCACTCAGATCCATTCCCAGGAGCAGTGACCACCACCAAGCCACGAGACCAGGTGTAGAAAATCAGGCAGGTCAAGAAAGAAGCAGTGGTCACACTGGGAACTCAGAACACTGGGAGCTCTGGAGTAGGACGTATAGCTTAACCAGGATCATCAGAGTCTCTCTTCCATCTATCATGGACATTTACACCTAACGTTGCATCTGCAAAGCTAACTGCATTGTGGACGATACAACACACACACCCCTCACACACACTCTTCTGTCTTGTGCTCTTTGAACATGTGTACTTTATGTAGTGCAGTGTAGGTCAGTGTGACCTTGACTGGTTCTGTGGAGTCTCGTTTGGTTCAGGATAGTCTTTCTGCAGGACACTGGTCCAGGAGGGGCGTTGTTTTTTTCACCCTATACTCACTGTGCAGCTCGAGACAAGATGAGTTCGAGGGGGTTGATGACATTGTTAGCATGAAAGTGTGTTCACAGATGAGAAGGAGAGAAAACTGGACAGAATAAAGGACGTTTTTTGGCAGGGTCACTCTCTTTCGG